>NW_025408586.1:3000000-3186084 GCF_019650295.1 Cercospora kikuchii
CGAATAACGCTGGCAGGTCAGAAGCATCAGGATGATGCGGTGGCCCTTGCAAAGCGGCAGTCCTCTTTAGCCATCAAATTTACTGCATGGAGTAGTCACTATTGATATGAGCACGCTGCTCATCCAATCACTTCGTTCCATGCATGAGCAGGATGCTCATTGAATCCCTGAATCTTCACGACTAGCCATACTTTTACCTGATCATCTCATCTGAGCATTACCACGTAATTTACAGGGTCGGACGTCTTGGGCCGCGGCCACGGCGGAACGCGGTCAATCAAGACCACTGGACGTGCGACAGCGAAAGGAGCGCGGGCACAGCACCTTCCTGCGGGCCTTTTACCATGAGTTGTCGGCGTTCTAGCCTCTGCACTACCACCAGCTATTGCAGGTCTCATCGCAAACAGTAGTAGCTGATATTTTGCAGCTACAGTGGAGAAAGTGTCGTACGTGGAAGCCGCAAGGGTTCAAGAAGTCGGCAGACCAGATTGACACCGAGCAGGGAAACCCAGCGGCTAATGAGCGACGGTCTGTGCAAAGAAGGTTCGTCGGTTTCCTTCATTCGGAGTCTGCTACCTCAATTGGGGCAAAGCACTTGGGACGTTGATTGGATCGGAGTTGAGGGCGCTCTAGAACGACCAGCATATGGCTAAACTCTGACTCATGCGGGCACGAGTGCGAACTCCTGCGAACCAGCCTGATGTCATGCCATACAACACATGGTGAGAGTCCGAAATCTCGGTATCATCAGACCACCGTGCAAGGGAGGTCAGTGATCAACCAGGAGGATCCATGGTTGTTAGTCCATGCTTGGACGGCTTGGCATCAGAGGCTTGAGAGCTTTAAGAATGGCTTGAAGATGCTAAGAATTAGTAGTGGTGCTTCAATGCCTAGTCTGGATTCTGCTCTATCCATATCCTCTTCGGACACCGACACAACTGACCCGAAAACATGCTCTTCGAGCTTCAACACAATTTCGGAAGCACGAAACCAATCATTCGAAGAACGAGCAAAATGCCGAGCGAACAGGATGCAATCTGCGGCGATCTACCGCTCCTGATGCGAGTTGAATGGCATCAAAGGAGCGGTATAAGATCACCGTGATCAGAAGGACCGGAAAGCACAACAAGCAACAGCAGCTCCTCATTCAAGCCAGCACACAAACGCATCTCCCGCAATCTTTGCACCATCAACAATCTCAACCATCAGAAGCCATGCGTTTCACCGCCATCACCGCAACTCTGCTCCTCGCAGTCGGCGCCATCGCCTCTCCGAACCCAATGGGCGACCTCACAGACTTGTCTGTGTCCTCTGAGGATGTCATCCTCGCTCGCGCAGCCTTGGCCGATGCCACCCCATTGGAAGCTCGATCTCTCTCGAAGAGAGATTGGAAGTGTGGCAACAGGAAGTACTCAATGGGGGCGATCATGGCTGCGATCGCAAAAGCACTTGCCTGCATCGCCGAGGGAAGTGTGCACGGCAACGGCTGCTATCCTCACGAATTCAAAGACCACGATGGTGTATTTGGTGGCAGCTACTGGGAGTTTCCCATCAAAGATGGAGGATCGATCTTTGGTTCTTCGAAGAATCGTAAGTAATACTTGTGGCCTTGGTTATGGAAAGCGAGCACTGTGCTGACCATGTTTGGTGCAGAGAAACCAGGGCTGGACCGAGTGCTGTTCACCAAGGGTGGTAGCTTCTTCAAGCTCATCACCCATGATGGTGCTGCGAAGGGTCAGTTCCACGAGTGCATTGACTTGGACTAGTGGGTACAACTCGGATTGACTCAAACTTCTTCGTGGGCTTCTGAGCATACTGGGTTGAGGCGTTGTGGTATAGGGCGTTTGCTTGGCAGGATTCATATAAGGTGTCTAGTGATGGAAGATGTAACAGGAACGAAGTTGTAATTGCTCTCCTCTCGATCTCGTACTCTCTCTTTGCCAATGCTTGCAGTACTGTAAAGGTCCTCTGGTCAGTTATGTTTGAGCCATATCAATCATCCTTCAATTGACTTGCACCACTCGCCCGTCCAGGCGAAGATTATCAAATCACCGCCAAGTCGACCCAGACACTCTTGCTTGGTGGCTATTGCTGATGCTTAGATCAGGGTGCCTAATTCAATGGTGAATTGTGCCACCACAGGTTTCTGTATCCCCCATTCTGCAGCCTCGTCTGCTTCAGCGTTGCTTTCGCCCGATCTTCTATAGTAGGGACTTCGGTTCCTTCACTGGCAAGAAGAGTGACCTCATCTAGAAGTGCTGGCCACAGATCTTGATTCATCGCGAGCTTCCCAACGTAAATGACCATCTCGCGGTCGTTGTTGCGACAAATGAGACGGTAGGCAGTCTCAGAGCACCGTATTGTTTTGTGCTCCGAGTCTAGATGATTGGAAAGCTGGATCGGTCTTTGGCAGCTCTCTTGAGTGACACACCAGAGAGTAGGGCCGGTACAGGTGGTGTAAGACCAAGCTCGACCATCTGACTGTATCCGGCACAGCGTCCCTCGAACCTTCTGGGCGCATTGACACCAATATATACATACGGTGGACATTCTGCCCACGCCATGCTAATACGGAGGTATGTGTCGAGAGTCTCTGTGCAGTGACGGTGGAAGATGTTAGGACCAAGGGCGATATGTAGTGTCTGTTCTGAAGGTGTAGGCAATTCCAATGGTTTTACTTTTCGTGCAGAAGCTGGCAGGCGGAAAGAGCGAATCTAGAAAGTTCACGGCAGCAATGACAGCCATGCAATGAAGTGGCTCCGAAAGATCTGTACGCCGAGCAATGGTAAAACCGTATTTACTGTGAGCCCGGGGTTTTGGCAACGATGTTTGATCTACAATGGTGGTATTGGGCGAGACATACATGATACAGCTCATTCAACATCCTAGGTGGAGCAGTCCAATCGATGCAGTGAACCGATGCAATCAATGCAGCTACCCGCCGGCATTTCTCGAAGGAGATATATGAGTGTTACACACGACCTCCTTGTCTTGCACGCCTGCAAACAACTGCCCTTGACACGCCAGAGATGCATGTCAGCACACTAGCGAGATATGGTGGAGCATTTCCATCGAGCAGAGCTCAGGCGTGGTATCTATCCTCTGCCTTAGTTGGTGTTTGCAATTACCCGAAGTCGTCTGCGGAAAAGTGCCAGTATCCATAGGCAGTTAGTCATGGCGAGTGACACCATAGGACGTGTCAAGTTAAGGAGATCCTTGAAATTAGTGAAGGACTATATGCTCCGACATTTCTACTACTTAACAATGCTAGCTTTCTCGACCTTCACCGGCTTGATCTCTTTCGGTATAAGTGTTGACAGAATCGCTGGCAGCATGAGCTCCTCGGGATCCGCGAACAAGCGAAAGTGCGTGATTAGGCGTCCAAATCGCGGTGAAGCAGTGAGCACAGCGTAAGGAGCGGCCATGGAAAGGGAGATCGCCCAAAGCCATCCCCAACGGAGCGTAGAATCGTCATGCTCTATGCCCACCATTGCGGCAATACAGGATAGGCCGATGACTGTATGAGGCCATAACGCCTCGAGTGCGGATCGCCAGCTGAGTCCCAGACGGTCACGGTTCTGCCCATCCCAAGAGATGGTTTTCCCCGTCAGCATCAACTTCACGAAAAAGTGAAAGACGGACACAGCAGTGATGGCGGCCAGCGGAAACAGAAGCAGTGCTTCGACCAGAACACTCAATGTCCAGTTCATCAAGCCTCCGTAGCGCGGCAGAGAGGTGAGTGCAACGTTCACGTGCCCGGCGATCTTGCATCCATCGCCGATGACAGTTATGGTCAATTGCAGAGCATAGAATCGTGCCAGTGCTTCGGCGCTACTGCTGGCTCCGCCGGAGAGAACATTGACGATTGTAGCAAAGGCCATCGTAGCCTGGACGGCTTGCGTGAGATACGTGGCGAGTGTCTGGCACGCGTGGAAGCGACTCAGTGGATGCAGACCAGGTCTCGTAAGTAAGAACCAATATTGCATCGTTCCCTGGCACCATCGAAGTTCACGACGTAGGTAGTCGATCAGGGTCGGTGGGTGAGTCTCGTAGCTCTGGGTTTCGCATGGAACGATTCGTACTTCGTATCCAGCACTTCGCATGAACATGGCTTCTACAAGATCGTGACTCAGGATATATCCTCCTAGAGGTGGTTTGCCTGGAAGTTTGGGCAGCACGCAGTGCTTGCGAAACGCGTCCGTTCGAATAATCGCATTGTGCCCCCAATAGAGTCCACAGTCGTCCGTCCACCAACTGTTACCAAGGTTGTACGTCTGCATGCTCTGTCTGATGCCGAACTGATAGAGACGCGTGAATGCACTTGCGGCCGGCATACCATAACACAGAGTCTGCATGATCCCAATTCGAGAGTGCTTCTCCATACTTGAAACCATCCGCACCAGAAGTTCACCAGCCATCGCACTGTCTTGGTCAAGCGGGATGAAAAAGTCATCGCCTCCGGAATGATGGTCCAAGTAGTCCCTGAGGTTGCCAGCTTTCCACGCTACGTTCTCGCGGCGGCGCCGATAGAATGGTGGCCTGGACATGCCTTTCGCAATCTCGTCACGTAACTGGGCGAACCTTTGCTCCTCCATTTTGGCAACATCTTCCTGGCTAGTGTCGCTCAAGAGTACGAATCGGAAGTGTTGTACTTGCTTAGTGTCCCGTAGACTCTTGTGCATAGCGAGGATGCGATCGAACAATGGCCCAGGGTCTTCATTTCGCAAGAAGAAAACAAGTGCCGTCTTCGATGATATATCCGGAAGCTCGCCTTTGCCTTTGAAGTACGGGTAGACGGATTCCTCTGGATTGCCAAAGCCCAGGAGACAGAGAGTGATAATGGCATTCCAGAAATTGAGCACTGACCAGGGCACGCAGAAGAAGGTGCACGCTAGGATCAGGAACTCGAGAGCGCTGATGCCGTCTGGTTCGTAAAATAGATAGAATTGCCAGAGAAGGAAGGGAGTTGTGGTGATATTCAGAGCGAGTACTAGCGCACGCCGCTGCCATATTGGCATCCCTCTCGCATGTCCCGGGTTGGAAGCCAATCCCATCTTGTGAGCTGGATTGCTTGCACTGTGATTTTGCTTGGAAAGTGCCCGTCTCCAGCGCCCTCAACGTGAAGTACCTGCATTGCCAAAGAGGTGTCTTATAAGAAGTCCCGCTTATCGAGGGACTCAGTCCAGCAGTCAGTTCACAAGGATAAAGATCTGCCCAAATTTCGCCCTATCGCTAAGCCTTCCGCACCAATGTTCCAAGGCGAGAAGATGCATGGCCAGAGCCTGTGACTACCGTAAAGATGTGTCGCCTAGGGCATCACCGAAGTTGCCGCACTTCTAGTGCTTATGCTCCCTAGTAGACGCTTGAGTAATCAGAGTCGCCGCTTACGCATTTAGACGCACAGTGAAGCATTGATTGCCCTCGACAGGCAGACCGTTGCAGATTCGATAATGCATGTAGTCAAGTTCGCAAATGCCATACCTGTGAGAGCAGTATCGCTCATAGTCCAGAATCTTGAACAATGGATGTGTATTTAAAGCATCGCTAGGGCTGCGGTCGCACTTCCCGGAGAATGCACTGTTCACAAAGGTTGAGGTTCGTCAATCTAGTAAGCCCAGAATCGCCCAGGAAGTGCACTCTGTTGAGCATACGAAATGTCGGATGCGAAAACAAGGTGTGCAACCTGCTGCTCTTCCCGTTTGAACACGAGTCTCCCGAAATTTCGCCAACCCAAGTTGAAGAACGATCATATGCGACCACACGGGACCACCGGACATAGGAAATTCAAACTCCAACACCGAAGAGAGAGGTGAGGACTACAAACAGGCGGTGTTGTTCGCAAATAACATTCAGTCTTGATCTTGTTCTTCGGCAAGCCGCCAGCCGATTGATCAGCATCGGCGTAATGTGCTGCATGATGCATGTTTTGTTTACACTGCCATGCATACCAAGACGATATCCATCAAGACTTCCGAGTAGACTGAAGAAAGGTTAGACGCCAGGCTGCCTCGACCAGAGCCGTGGAGGATGAGGGTGCACAAATGGCAGCGTTGTCGTCCATCTTTGACTCGCCAGCCCTCGTGCTTTGGAAGCTGGACTGTCAGCGTTTCGCTGAGAACGCTCTGATCATTGCCAATGAATCTGAGGCGGAAGAGGTCTAGACTGATGCTTGTCTGTCATCCTGGTCATGTATCGAGACGGCACGGGACGATCACTAATCGGCGGTAGCTAGTCAACAGGCGACTTTGACTCCACCTCTTTGTGCAAGAATACCGGGCGTCCTCCAATTTTCGGTGGAAGACCAGGACGCTGTCAGGCCAGTATGTTGCCTTTGGTGCTCGGGGTTACAGACTCAAATTTTCGAGAGCTGAGATGATGGGTTACAGCTGGAAGCAGATCGGCCTATTGGAAGTTCAACCTCCATTGGAAATAATCGTTCAGACTTCTTATCCTCATCGCAGGAAGATACGATCAACGACATGCTTGCCACGGCCAAAGCGATTCGAGAACCAGAAGCTCGGTTTCATGGACTCAGCGCACCAGTGTCGCCTGTTTTGGTCTGCCCAGTGGAAGAGGTTCACACCGAAATTTCGAGTCGCCTGGAAACGACCGTCTCATGCTCTCGAGCATCTCAAACAGCCTTTAAGAACCCACATGAATCAAGTTTCACCCAAAAGGACCAAAGGTGAAGTCAACATTGCCATCTCTCTCCAATTCTTGGCCAACAGCTTCTCCGCATTTTTAGCAAGATCTCGACCAAAGAAGCCGACAGATCAAGCTTCCAAGCAACAGCCACTCAGATGTCTCGGAAAATGCTCCAACTTTCCAAACCAGCTTCAAACCGAACGCTCCCCTCTTTCAGGAAAGTGGGAGTGCCACGAGGCTCATTCAGAGTTTCACTGGCGCTCGCGCCAGGGTCTCGAAGTAGGATTCACCAAAGCATCCGGCCTCGCGGAAGCCGAGTCGACTGCGGGGTATGGGACACTTGTGGCGGGCGGGCACCATAGCGACCACATTGGAGAGGAGATATATGGCTGTGACAGCTCTGATTTAGCGATTCACGTTGTGTTCGGATCCATCTGATAGTCATCGAATCGTAGTAGCCGCTGCCGCCCGCCCCAATTGCAATCATGCCACTCAGTAAACCAATCGATTTCTCCCAAGCCGTGGACTATGCAGCATTGAAAAACAAGAATGTGCTTCTCACTGGAGCTGCCAGCGGATTCGGAGCATCTGCTGCGAAAATGTTTGCCCAGCATGGAGCCAACCTCGTACTGGCCGATCTGAACGAGGCAGGAGGTAAAGCAGTCGAGCAAGAGCTCGCCTCGTCTGGAGCGAAGTATGTCGCCGAAGCGGTTATAGTCGAACAAAGATTGCTCAATATTGACTGACTTGATCGCCCCCTAGAGTCAAATTCGTACGAGTAGACGTAACTTCCATCGAAGCACAAGTCAAACTCCTCCAAGAAGCGCTGGCATTCTTCCCCCGAAACGAAGTCGACATTTACGTTCCAAACGCAGGCATTCTAGGTCCGCCACTGGCCATTGCACCCGAAGACCCCGCAGGTTTGTCGAGTCTGACATCTGTACCACAAGATCTGGCTGCGCCCGTCATTACGGTCAATCTGCATGCAGTGTACGTTGGCGCCATGCTTACGCTACGATACGGTATGGGATTGCACAAGTCCGGAACAGCCGCTTCTCCGAAATCGATTGTATTGCTTGACTCGTTGGCCGGTTACTGTGGAGCGGAAGGCTGCGTCAGCTATACGGCTGCGAAATTTGGAGTGAGAGGTTTTATGCGAGGGCTGAGGAAACATGCTGCGGCAGTGGGCGTGAGGGTGAATTCTGTTTGTCCGTTTTATGTCGATGTGAGTTTGGTCGAGGATGTGATTGGTGATGACTCGTAGATGCTGATAAATGTGTGTCCAGACGCCCATGACTGCCGCTCTTGTCCCGGCGCTACAGGCTGCTGGTATTCCTGTTGCAAGCATCGATCACGTGTTGGAGGCGATGGCAAGAGCTGCGACTGACGAGGCAGCTTGGGGTATGTGGATGCGTGAGTTACTCATGAGTTCTATAGCTGACTTCTTCGCTCTAGGCCGTGCTATCAGTGTGATGCCAGAAGGACTGATGGATCTTGGTGATGATGCCGTGGGAAAACAGGTAACCAGAGCCAGCGTGCCTCAGTTTCGTAACCCTCAGCTAATTCGTGTTCCAAGGCTGGTACAAATTTCTCCACGGCTGGCTTGGGTGAGCACTGGGCGGTACTCATTAATGGTCCTCTTTCGGATGAGATTCCAGCATGAGAGGCCCCGGATGGAGCTTATGACTGTGCTGGGTGCTATTTCTCCAGCGGTTGAATGTACAGATCTTTCGCATTGATTCCGGCCCGCAAAGTCCCCAGCTCGCTTTCTGATCGTATCTGACAGCGATTCGGTGACGCGGACAGTACCTGCTCGATCCAACCCAGAGAACGATTAAGGTCGAAGTAGCCGCAACGATGTAAGATGGCGAGCCAAGTCATATGCAGTCTGCGAAATGTCAGCAAGTCCCGTGGAAACGCGGACGGCATGGAGCTTACGCAGGAACGACGCCAGGCTTGCAATATGCGACTTGTTCGCTCGGACTCACCACCTCACAACCAGCCCTTCAATACCACCTCTCTCCCATGCTGTGCCAAAACTGCACTCGCAATCGCCTCGTCCGTAGAGTTTACACCATTCACCACTTCCGGTTCTCCTCTCAGACTGGTACCGGAGTGATGCCTCACCGCCACCCGAGACAGCCTCTTGGTCTCATTCGCAAGCCGTCGCAGGCCAGGCACAATTACTAGCCCCATCTGATCCTCCAAATCTGAGTCTCTGATGTTCTCTTCTCGGGAAGCACCTGCATGGTAATGGTGTGTTCGCAAGAATCGCTGGTAGTCGCTCGGCCGAGGAGGTAGGTCAAATAGGCTGTCGAGGACGAGGACTAATGTTCTGAGTCGTGGAAGTTGGTCGACGATGGAGGGCATGTGGATGGAACAATGGGAGATGTGCTCTGATTTGGCTTCAAAGCGGTGATTTTGTCGCAGGCTGCCATATATGGGACGGAAGGAGATCTTGACATGAAGTTCGAGATGTCGAATGTTTAGTGCTAGGAGGGGATGGAGCTGGTCGGATACACTGGATGCCATTGACGGGAGAAGAGCTGCAGACTTTCTGATCAGGATTGTGTTGATTTCGAAGTAGGTCTCGATCGCTGGAGGCAAGGTGTTTGGTATGGTTGAGGAGAGCCGGCGGGTGAGTGAAAGGCGTTTGATGAGGTTTTCGGTGAAGGTCGACTGGTCGAGTACGACATTCTGAAGTCTGCCTTGGCTAGAGGAAAATCGTGTGCAGGTAGATCGCTGCCGCGATTTTCTTGAAGCTGAACCACCGTTCAGGCTGTAGTTGGAAAAGGAAGGAGCGCTGGAGTGCATGTAGGTCTTGTACACCAAGTCTTGAATCTCGGAGAGATAGTCTGAAGCATCGTGCTGTGCGAAGTTTTCTGGGATGTTCGAGAGCCGAGTCGAGAGGCGCTCGAATGGTACGTCCGAGCCATCGCTTTTGACACTTGATATACGAGGCTGGGATGTCCTTTCTGTTTGTCCTCCATACGATGGGATCCTTTCGGTGAGAGCCATGAGGGCAGCAGCTACAAAGTTGCTTGCCACCGTAGGCCATGTGGCTCGCGCGCTGAGCTATGTAGCTTGCGCATTGTCAAGCTTCCATGATGGTTCATCTGTCGACGTTGCCTGATCCATGCTCGGAAGGCCTCGACTCCAGAAATGACAACAAGGGCCAGACGCTCGCATTCGCCAGGCACCGGATGGCCTCATCATTGCGCATGTGCCAGTCTCCTTCAAGCACTCGCACCGCGGTGTCATGCGAGCAATGTAAATTCAAAGCTGGATGTGGAGTGTCTGTCGGGAGGTAAGCTCAGAGAAGGAAGCCACTGCGGCGTTTGCGATCCGGAGTGGTATCCGGAAATCAAGCATGGGATGGCAGGCCAAGCTTGACCTCCTCATTCCATTCGGGCCTGCGATCCTCAAAGAAGACGACCAGCTCCAGCTTTGATCACTGCGAAACTTGGCACGCTTCACCTTACCTGAGGACAAATGTCGCCATCATCATATACCAGTGTAGAATGATGGTTCCCGCAGCAGGTGAACTCGGAAATTGGGACGCCAAGCTGTCAAGCTGAAACAAAACTTTGAGCCAATACTGTTGGACATGCTCTCGTCTGCGCTCTGATCCGATCTGGGCGTGCTTTGGCCTCATTCTGCTGACAGGAGACCGGGGAGGGTGACAGATGTGGCCAGAACACGCCAACAATCAAAGTCTGTTTGCAAGATTTGGCATAATCATACACGACTTTCTTGTTGCAGTCGGAATGGTATATCGGAAATGTTTGTCAACGATGCATATCTGGACCTACTATCTCAGCCTTCATTGTTCGTTCCCCATAGACTGCAGGAGGCTGATTGTTCGTTGATGGCACCGTGCTCGTCTCACCGGCGCGCGAAAGCTCGTTGTAGCGAACATGGCTTTTTCAGGCTGGCACAGGGATCACGAAGCCTCTCATCCTAGAGGCGGAACTGTGGAGAGATGGTGGTGGTGGTGGTCGTCTGCTTAGTGAGCAGCAGAAAGAAAGACCGCAACGGACGTCGGTGATATGCCTCCTGGTCTAACCTGATTGAGAGCTCTCCCCACACCTGACGTAAACACCTTGGAGGACTTCACAGCAGCTCCCTCGGTGCTGAGAAATGGCATGTCACTAACGTCAAACCCATCGAGCTCCGGCAAAGCTCCACGTAGCACCAGAGAGGGACTTTTTGCATGAGGTCAATCTACAGGTTGGTCGTGCTCCTTCTCCTCGCCTTCATGTTCCGCTCTCCCCTCTACCGCCTGCAGCAGACCGCGAACCATCTCATTCGATCCGCATCGCCTGCTGCGAGCACATTCACCACTAGACCCTTCTCCGCGACTGCACTACGCAAGCAGAACTCCGACACCATGTCGGATCGACCCAACGGCACCATCGCCAAGAGCGGCCTCGAGCTGTTGACCTTTGGCACTCCAAATGGTAGGCTGGATCAGAACAAGAGCACGCAGAGAGAGGCAGCTGACTGGAGCATACAGGCCACAAGGCGAGTATCATCTTGGAGGAGCTGAAAGAGGCGTATGGCAAGCCGGACTACGTCTTTCAGAGCATCCACATTGGCCAGAACATTCAGAAAGAGCCGTGGTTCACAGAATACGGACCGAATGGGCGCATTCCCGTGCTCATCGACCACGACAATGGTGATTTGGGCATCATGGAGGGTGCTGCCATCCTGACTTATGTGACACGTCACTTTGATCCCGAGCACAAGCTTTCTTTCACCAAAGACCCCGAGCTGTCCCAGTGTGAACAGTGGGTGGCTTGGCAGCATGGCGGCCTGGGTCCCATGCAAGGACAGGCGAATCAGTGAGTCAAGAACAGATGCATCAGGGTTTTGCCTGCTGACTTCGACTGCAGCTTCTACCGACTAGCCAAAGAGCGCATCCCATACCCGACCCAACGCTACGTTGGTGAGACCGAACGCCTCTATGGAGTGCTCGACATCCGCCTCAAGGGCCGCGAGTACCTCGTCGGTGACAAATACTCCATCGCCGACATCGCCAACTTCAGCTGGGTCAATGTCTCCTACTTCGCCGGTGTCAACCTCGACAACTTCCCCAACCTGTACAAGTGGTGGGAGAGAATCAATGCTCGACCTGCAGTGAAGCGTGGCTTGGCCGTTCCCAGCGAACCCAGCATCACGAACGAAGCATACAAGAGACGTCTGCAAGAGGAGGATGGGTTCAAGGACAAGGAAGACGAGCTGAAAGACCTGCTCAAGAAGGCGCAGGAGCAATATGAATACAAGTTCTCAGCTCCATGAGCAAAAACAGCATAAAATATCGACAGGACATGCAGATATGCACTCATGAACCAGGCGCTGCTACACCACTAATCTCCGCCAACTGAGCAAACAACTCCTCCTGTGCTTCCACCTCTTTCGCCGCAGGCATAACTCTCCTCCCCTTCTTCGCAGCCGGACCAAAATACTCTCCCGTACAACCCACGCCCTCTGCCAAAGCCACATAAGTCTGCACACTCTCCTCAATCGGATCCGGAGCACTACCCCCTCCCAGTTTCGTCGGCACCCAGCCCGGATCCAACACATTACACTCCTCCACTCCATCTTCACCTTTGAACTTCCTCGCAAATCCATACGCCAACATAATATCATGCAACTTACTATCTCCATACCCACAATGCTTCAAATTCTTCAACGTCGGATCCCCTCCCGCATGCATTTGCGAACCAATAAAAACATGCCTCTTCGCGCTTCCCTTCACCAAACTCGTGATCACATACGGCGCCAAAGTATTCGTCGCAAAGAGTAATCCGTAATCAGCATTCGGAGCATTCTTGCCAGTCGTGCCATGCATTGCACCGGCATTATGGATGATTGCATCCCATGGCGCAGAAGCTTTGATTTCTGAAGCGAGGTGCTTGACTTCATTGAGATCGGAGAGATTTGCTACGAAGCAGGATTTCGCTTCTGGGCAGTTGTTCTTTGCGTCTTGCGCTCGTGCTGCTGAGCGGGCGTGGAGGTGGACTTCGTGGCCGCGAGAGGCGAGGGCTTGGGCGGAGAGGAGGCCGAGGCCTTCTGCGGAGCCGGTGATGAGGATTCGAAGGGGCATTGTTGATGGATTCTAGGTCTTGGAGTTTAGGAATTTTAGGTTCTGAGGTCGGCGGAGGACTTTGAATAGGTTTGTACTTTGAGGCATATATGTTTTGATTGATCGATGAACTGATCACTATTCACGGCGGACCTAGGCAGTTACGTCAGCGTGTGGAGTTGTCGAACTAGGCAGCCTAAAGTCCGTAAAGTCCATGGACTGCTCGAAAAGGACCGACTTCACTTCCTGCACTCTTTGAGGCATGACTTCGCTTTTGCATCGTCGTGTTTGTTCGACCGCATTTGTTCTTGGGATATGGTTTCGCTGCTGCGATCTGGTGGAGCCTCATCTTGAGCCACGACGGGCTACCTTCGCTGAAGTCCTAGAGATAGGATGCTCAATTTCGCCTTGCACCATTGGTAGACGGACACGAGTTGATGAGAGGTTAAGGGCATAGTATACAAAGCGTTGAGCAGGCTATAGACTGAATCTAGACGTTCAGCCAGCATCAATGTCCAAGGTCCGAGCCCTGAGCCACACTAGCTGTGCCAGTTTGTCTTCTCGCATCCTGGGCAGTATGCATCTTCCTGTTCTGCGCGCCACTGAACTGCAAACTTCCGCTTGCAATCAGGAGCTGGGCACTGGCAAACCGTGTCCTGCCATCCCACCCTCTTTCTGGGTCGTCTCTTCTTTACGGGCTGAACAGTCTTTTCGAGAAGAGCTGCAGCGAACGATGGAATCGAAGTAGCGAACCCGAAAATCTTCGTCATCAAGGAGCGATTCCCGCTCGGCCATCACACGCTCGAGCAGCTTGTCACGAAATGTTTCCAGTGTCCAGGAATCATATGCTATGTCGTCTCCATAGGCCTGTGTCTAAAGTCAGCAGGTTGGCCCTTCGAGTTCAATGTGAACGAGCTCTACTCCAATGCACGAGCGAGTGGCCACTCACCAATCGGATGGCCTCGCGAAAGTCAGGTGCATTGCATTCAGCTTTGCTGCGACGAACGCTGAACTTATCTTTGGCTAGATCAGCCAGATCGTCGAGCTGGTACTTATCCGCCACCACGTATACTCCGATGTTCATCGCAAGCTGCTGAAATCCCTCTAGCTCGTCGTCGAGATGAATCTCGTCGTCGAAATCGTTCGTGTACAGGAAGCGAAGCATGGCGGCCACAGTATTGGGATACTCATTCACGAGCTCGATTGTGTTCCCCTTGGGTTTCAAGTCCTGTAAGATCTCCATCAATCATGCCGCTCGTGAGCTTTGTGATCTTCCATCAACTTACCTCGTAGTTTCTTGCAAGATACTCGCAGCGCATGCAGACAACTGCTTTGTGGACGCGCCACTTGCGCTCGCCGCAAGAGATTGTCAGGTCCGCGTAGCGACTGTCTTCGAACAGATCCTTGACCGCGTCTGCGACCGCGGAGACATCGCGTTCGACCATCTTCTGTGAGAAGACGCGAAAGAGTGGCGCGTCGTTTGTGAGGGTTTCCTGTGCTTTGTGTTTGATGGTGACGAATTTGGCCGGAGGGCCGTGGTGGTTGGAATGTCGAATCACTCCGAGCAGAGTAAGTCCGTCAGAAGCTTCGCAGTTCGAGAAAGTTGAAAGCGTGACGCAGCCTTGTGAGCTCACGCAAACAAACGCTCAACGCGCAACGGCGCCAAAATGCAGGGATCAGCTTCACGTTCAACATCTGCCTTGACTCACTCCAGCCGTGGAAGATACCATTTTTCACTGTGGTCTGCAGAGTGTGAACCATCGAACGCTATACCGCCACACTGATATCGCAGATGTCTCAAGGATTCAGCTTTGATCTTGAAAGAGAAAATATTCGGCGGTTTCAATATGCACCGACCAGCCTCACATGCAATATCTTCCTCCAGCATCACGATCTGCTGAGTTACCACCCAGCTTATCTCAGGATCAAGTCAAAGAGCAAAGAAAAGAAGGGGGTTGTGAAACCTCATGGATGACTTTTCGTCTCTGTCATTCACTTGCTGACGAATGCAGGCTGCCATGTCTCCTTCCCAGACTGCAAGCAAACTATTGCAGCGATGGCCCTGTGCAGCCTCAGTACACGTGTTCTATTCTACGTGAACATAGGATGACAGGATCGGAATGTGCTCAAACCGGTGAAGATCGAAGACTCATGCGGTACTTTGAAAATTGCCACGGGAGTTCTGGAGACGAGGGACTCTTTCAAGCTGGACCTGCCCGTTTGAAAGTCTCACACGAAGACTCCCCGGTTTGATCGGCTGGCTTGATGCTGGCAACAAACCAGACCTTGCCGTCTTGGTCAAGGACAAAGAGCTCTCTGTCGCTGACGTTGAGCTTCGCTTGTTGGATGATGCTGCTATTGTTGCCGCCCCAGAGTGGACGCAAAGCTGATGTGTCCGGTGAGAGTCCCACTGGTACTCAGGGCAACGATACATGACACCCACCTCAAACATGTTAGTCAGACTGAGAGCTCCATCAATTCGCGCCGGATATGTGCGTTGCATCTCCTTGCATCGAGCCCAGATCTGCTTCGGGAAATATCTCGCTGCGGGATTACCTATTCTACATACCAAAACACAAGAACAACCCGCACCACCCAGGGCAAGAATATATTTCATGACTGTCAAGAACAACGAGCAATGGTATGCGCCCTGTCTGAGGGGCAGGTCAAATGGTGTAGGGTCATTTTGCCGGCATCGAGCAGTATTCTACTGCTGATCGTACCAGAGCATACTTCTCAGACTGAAGCACACATGTTGGAATGTGCTCAGATCGACGGAGTGTAGTTCACACAACCAGGAAGTTCTAGCCCTTGCCTTCATTTTGGCCTCTCAGGTACTGAAAGGCGACTCCAACGTCGTCGACCCCAAACGGGCCAGCTTTGCGAGACGCATAGAATATCTGTGCACGTCCGACCGTGACGCACCACGCATGTGAGAGACAGGTCGAACTGTTTTGCAATGCTCAATGTGGGCGTTGCACAGACTGGCACCTTTCAACCATTTGGGAGCATTCATATACGACGTTTACGATCACAGCTGCAACCTAGATACAGAAGTAGGGAATGGCATTCCAACGACGTGTGCTGAACAGTACCTGCCCATGGCAAGTCCTACTCCGCTCCGTCCTGCTTCGGACGCAAGTCCGTACTTCACCATCACAGCTTTCTATGAGGGAGGTCCGTTACATTGAACTCTCGCTTCAGAAGCGAGCTGTGTTCACCAGCGCTGTCCAAATCTAGGTTAGTGCAAAGTCTATGGGGCTCGCGAACATTTCAAATCGGAGCAGTAGAACCCTCTACCCCGCTGGCGAAACCGTCGAATCGATTCCAGCTAGCCTGTTCGTAACTGCTTTCGTTAGAGTCCCAACCCTGGACTTGCGGATTATTCAGCAAGAGCATGAAGGCCGCGGACTTCTTGGCACGACACATCACAGCGGTGATGTTTTGTTCACCTTCTCCGTGTGCTCCGTGGCAGATACGCATGCCAGCTCGTCATTCACACCAATGCCGCGGGACTCCATTGTCTTATGGTTCGCCAGTCTTAGCTTGCCTGACCTCAGGCCCGGTACCGTTATTTGTTGCTATTTTTCGAAAGTATACATCACGTCCGGCATCCGTTGCAAATGCGGATCTCACCAGCGACTTTGGATGTTATACAAGGTCTAGCATCTGGCACAGCTGGCTGGATGCCACTTGCTAAGCGGTGGCCGCGACAAGTCTGCGATGAGACCGTCATCCAAGCACTTGGTCCAGGGTGTTATATTCCAAATGCGAGAGTGGTGCTTGCGGCAGTTGGCTCTGTCAGTGCTGCGGTAGGAAACAGAGGGATACGATCTTCAAGAGCTGTCAGACGGTGAGACGGGCACCAAAGCTACAACACGTCAAGGAGTGGGTGCCACCAGAAGAGCTACATGCTCTTGCTTGCGCCATGGAGACTTTCTGGTAGCAGCTTTCGAGTGTCAATATTGAGATCAGATCAAGCAAGACGATTGGCCACGCAAGCAGGTTCTCCAGGGATCGGATAAAGTGATTGGAATGCTTGCAAACATGGTTTCCCGCAGTTTGTTGTCAAGAATGCGGTCAGAACACTGCGATCGAAATAGATGCAGCTGCAGTGAGGCTGTATACGTTGATTTTCGGTGAGAGAGTATATCGAGGGATCAGCCTTCGTTGCCCGGAGACCAGACATGACGGCTCTGGAAGCCCGTAGCAAGAGGGTAATTCGACCAGCTGACTTGTTGATCTATGACACCTTTTGAAGTCTTGCGTCCATGTAGGCTGTTCTCGCAGTGACAGCCGACCAATTGATCTCAATTGAACCCTCGTGAACAGAGTAATACAGCTCCTACGAGGCGTATGTAGCATTGCTATAATTGACGTTGTAGACACCACGCACATCGTATTGTATACGAGCAAGACCTCAATGAAGGTCAAGTCCAACAGATGCAACGCCCCTCACACATAGATGACCGGCCAAAGCTGAGCAGCTGTGCCTGCTTCATCCCCTCGCTGGAGGTCTAGACACTTCTGGACGATCCAATGATACGCATCCAAGATTTGTGGGCGAACGGAGATCGTAATTCCCAGCCCTCACCGTCATGTATAAAACACTCCAGTCTGTCCTGCTCTGGAACAACAATACCACCATTCCAGACTCAAATACGAACGATTACGAACACCAACCCTCGACTCACTCCCGACTTTTATCAATCAACAATGAAGGTCATCTATATCATTTTCGCCCTTCTTGGGCTTTCCGTAGGCCATAGACTACCACTTCGACCTTTATCTTCTACTCTAACACCAACCTAAACAGATGGCTGATTGCCACAAGGAAGATTGCTGCTTTCAAAATTTGCGAGCTAAGCAGAAAAATGTTAGTTGATAAAAAGGCTGCTTGTCCCTTACACTTGCTAACACGACACTAGGATGGTGATGCAGACTTCTGTAATGCTGAGATCAGGGCACAATGTAGCGCCGCCTGCTGCACGACACATCGTCAGTTAGTGAGGAGTGGGCGAGTCACTGCCTTCAAATACGTCGGAAGGCGCTGTTAGGTAGACAGTGGACGCGCAAGTGCAGTTACAGGCGGGCTCTGAACTTGTAACCAGGAGGAGAGGTTTTCACCACGTAGAATGTCAATGTCGTCGTGTTTTCTCCTTTCCACTATCCTTCCGCGTCCTCTCAGCTAGTCTGAGATGTGTTTCTACTAGATCCATCCCCACATGTCCCATGGAGTCACGAGATACTGTACAGCTCAGTTCAGAAGCCGACCGAAAGTAGTCACCCATCAGTCATCGATCGTCGTAGCTTTGCCCACTGCTGCCCAGCTCACAGCCAGCGGCCAAAACTAACACCCACGAGTCGCCCAGAGTTCTCCTTCCGCTGAAACAACGACTTGCGAGGTCCTACTCATTCAATGGATCTTACCGTTGTGTTTGACCCTTTGAGAACAGAATGGCATCTTGCATCCTCACAGGAGAATTTACCTCGCCTGAGTGATTTCCAATTGAGCTTGGCAGAGGTACAGTTTGCGCCAAAACACTCGTTTCATCGAAGTATTTCTTACCATCCCTGTACCTAACGGCCTTGCTAACATCTACCGCAACAGACGGCTTTCTGCTCGAAAGCAGAACGCTGCTGCATAAGCGTTGTGATTTCGCAAACACACGTGAGTCAGTGATACACTCCATTCTTCAAACTCCCCTGCTTATACCAGACTAGAAAGGGAATGCGCTCCTTTGTAATCAAGATGTCAGAAAGGAATGCTTCCATGCAGATTGCTGCTCACTCTACAAGAGACCTGTCAGGGTAGGAAGGGTGACTGGATTCCGATACATTGGTATCTCTTGCTAAGTGAGCGCGTGCAGGCTGTCGCAGGAGCTCGGATGGTCTATCTGTGGAGGATGCCTCTGCCACGTAGAATGCCAGTGTTGTAATTTTTCCTCTCTCTCCACCTCAAGAGCTCAAAGTCTACATCTGACATAACCATCTCACGGGTTGATTGTTTCGAAAATGTTTCACCAGTAATGTCGGTGATAGAAAACAGGTTGCATTGGAGTTCCGCAAGTCTTGACCAGGCACATCTCGAATCGATGAAGTTCTCTGGGATGAACGGCTACACTCCGTTCCCATGATCGGACGTCCGTGCTCAGAGGTACTCACAACGAAGCCTGCATTCCGAGCGCCGAAGTTTGACGAGCTGACTGGTTGCATTCTGAAGATAAGATTGCCGTGTGTGGAGTCCTGTAGAAGGTTCGAAGCGCATAACAGAAGCGACAACTCAGCGAGCTTCAGAGAGCCGACCAGTCACCCTTGACCATGGGTCTGATGCACTATGTTGGTGTGTAGAATACGTTCCTACAGTAAGATCAACTCAGCTCCGTTTCAAAAGCCCTTGCCATGGAAGTGTCTGTTTCTCTGGTAATCGAGAACCAACCCGAGCTCCAGGGCGACAACATACTTCACCACCACCGAGACAAATGATGAATTGTACGCGTCTCACTTGGAAATCAGGTAACATACTCTAGAGCTATCTTGCCCTAATCGAACAGCATTCGACACCTGATCCGCCCAAACCATCTTCTCCACCACAAGCACAGATTCGGTCTTATCACGATGTTCAAATCATCCAGACTATTGAATCCATCAGCGCAGCTCAACTCTGCGACCCCAGACTCCTTAAAATAGAGACTTACACATCGACCAGAAATACCTTCACAAACAATGGAAGCACCGCATTCGCAGCCCCATCTCACCTACATCATGCGTCAGCCATACATGATCTCAAGCAAAGAAAACTTCCACGGCAAAAGACTTACGCCCTTACAAACGTGACTGCACGCCCCCTGCCTCTCGAAGATCTCGCCCTCTGCTTCTCTAGGAGTCATGGGACCGGCGGCGACGCCAAGAGCAAGAGCGAGAAGAGCAGCTGTGATAGAGAATGCCTTCATGGTGAAGATTCTGGATGTGGTATAAGGTAACGATCTATCAACGGTGGTCGATTGCAGATTTCTATGATCTCTACCAAGTGAGATGCCCCTTCTAGTTCCTTTTATATCCGCACAATCGTATGTTGGGCCATTGGCGAGCCTAGTACGGATGTCTCGCGGTGTCCGGTAAATCATTCTCGCTCCGCGCAAAGCTGTGAGACTAAGCGCAGATCTTCACTAGTATATATTTGGGATGAGTAATCATTCCTGCACAGTGGAGAAACATACGTGGAGTTGCGTACTTCACTTTTATTCCTATAGCCAGCTGCTTTGGAGAGTTTCTGCGAAAAGAAGGGCCTCGACGATTTCGACTTGTTCACACAGCTTCTGCACGATCTGAACAGAGCTGGAGGAAATGGTTTCGAGTCCGTTCCACTTTATCCGGTATCAGAGGCTAGCAACATACCGTGCTGAAACTATCGATTGAACTGCCCCGGTGAGCTCGTTCGAGACACGAAGATATCAGCTGATTGCCATGCCAGATGGCGATAGTGCTTATGCGATTGTGGTTACGGCTTGATCAGTGCAACGTCGAAGGCATTGCCAAGCTGCTGAGAAGAAGTCGAGACGTCGTGCCCAGAACGAGCTTCCCAGCACTCATATAGTAATCGATAGGCTATCCGCAAGCATCATGAGAGACCCATCCCGATTCTGTCAATACCGCTCTTTAGCGTGTGGTAACGCTGGGGCAGTTCACTAATCTTCGCCCCATCGAAAGGTTCTTCCATGGAATCTTCATTCAACGATACATCAAATGCTCTCCCTTTGCGTCCCACGAGCGTATAATAAGGGCGAACTAGAGATCAAGATCCCAGGTTTAATTCGTGGACGGAAAAGAGAGGCGCTTAAACCGGGTTACCCCTTTCTTAGCGTTCTTGCAGGGCCAGCAGTTCAC
This sequence comes from Cercospora kikuchii, assembly GCF_019650295.1. Classification (NCBI taxonomy): domain Eukaryota; kingdom Fungi; phylum Ascomycota; class Dothideomycetes; order Mycosphaerellales; family Mycosphaerellaceae; genus Cercospora; species Cercospora kikuchii. The sequence continues at coordinate 3,020,621 of NW_025408586.1, forward strand.
TAATCATCGCTCGTCTGCTCATGACCCTAGCGGTACTGTATTGGCGATATACCAAGGTCTTTCCGTGGTGGATATACGAGCAGAGAGTCTCGTGCTATGAGCAGTCGAACGTAAACGTCAGAAATGGATGAGGATGAGAATATCTGGGAAATCAAAAAGCTTCCAGTGCATATAGTCACACACCCTCTCCAAGCTACAAAAGGCTAGTAGATACCACTGTTGAGAGCCTGAGATATCCTTCCAACTTTCTGTATTCATCTGCTCGGCTCTCAGCAACAGGGCATCGATATGTCGATAGTGTGTTGGTTTCGAAAATGCCGTCGACCAGTACCATCCACACCTCCGCATATCCCAAACGCCGTTGTTGACATGATACCAATTGACCCACGCTTTTGGATATCTCCGACTCAGGTAGCCGTCAGGTCCACATACACACTTGAATCAGGTCTGTCGGTGCGGTCGTTCGTACCAGGACAAGCGTCGAGTGAAGCAGGCTTCTGGACTTGATCGTCGGACTCTGCAAGCACACTGTCCGCCCTCACGCCACGGTTCTCGAGCCCAGCTTCAATGACTTCGCTCTTGACCTTGACTAGGTCTTGACAGCCTTGTCTTGTTTCCTTTCCTGAGCTGCCTGCGATTGCGAGCTCTGCACAACCACCATTCTGCTGTTGAGCTTCTGGAGCAGAGGCTGTACTCTCCAGCTCGAGTGCAAGGGTCAACTGAAGAGTGCGTGGTGCATCTGCTGCCTCCGTAGCTGGTGTCGAGATGGAACGCTCTTGGAGTATGCTGCTCGCTGGTGCAGCCTGCATTGCCTCCTCAACAGGCTCCTGCTTGACTCTCGCAGCACGACTCTCTCCAGCAGCAACATTCGTCGGTTCCATTCGCGCTCCTTGCTCCACCGATCGCCCGCTCTGCTCATTTCTTCCATTCGCAACACTCTGCTGCTTCACAATCGTACCCAACGGATCATTCGCGAACTCCCTCCGCAACTCCGCAACTTTCTTATCACGCTCTGCGTTCAGCGTGGTCAAGTCATCGGCAAACTTCTTGTTGAGCTTCCTCACAGCGTCATTGTATGATTCGATGAAGCACACTTTCAACGCTTGAGAATCGTGCAAGTGCTCAGAGTGGCGGGCGTGGGTCGCAGAAGCGGTATTGTCGTAAATCGAGTTGATGAAGGTCTGCATGTACGCTTGAAGAGCGGCGTCGTGAGGCGCGAGAGGCGTTGGGCCCTTGCGGGCGGACGTGTCTTTGGTGATGCGATTTGGAAAGGACATGATTGTTGATGCAATTGGGTATGTGTTGAGGATGCAGTTAAGACCTTGAGCGGCGCATGGGATGTGATTCTTTCGAAGTGTGAACAAAATGGGACTTTGCGGCTGGAAGTTGGTAGTTGGAATGGCAAGTGAAGCAACTGCTGTCAGAATGAAGGGTGTCGCTGCCTGCAGTCACAGATCAATGCCAAGGACCCACTCAGTGTTCCTTCTTGTCGGTCCGGGTCACTCAGTATGTGCGCAATTGTACTATGTGAGCTGCTCCGAATCCGTTCTTCTTGGGCATGGGTACTCAAAGAGGTCTGCAGTGACTGGCACCATTCGATTTCATCTCGTGCTGATTCAACTGAGGGCTCATACGCGGAAACGAGGTCCTCTCAGTTGAACATTGTCACGCAGCTGCTGACCAAAAGTCACCCCTTCACTCATCTCTGTTGCTTTCTGTTCCAGTTCCAACAACATTCCAACATCCTCAGCCACGGTCGCAAGTGGGTACAAGCTTTGAAGAACATACATCGACTGCACATAAGATGAGACCACGCAACACTCCACAAACCGTGACCGGACTGGGCGGTGTGAAGGTATCGCTGCGAGAGCTCGAGAGTTGGCATTCGAGCCGTGGATCAGAGCGTCCCGAAAATCCTCTCAATGTGTTCGATGATCAGCTGCCGACCGATGCCAATCACGTCCTCTTGACCATGGCCAGCGAATTCAGCGCTTTCGCTCTGACGTTCAAGCTGAGGCGAGATCAGCCGCTAAAGGAGGTGAAGGAGAAGTTTGGCTCGTGCGTCGACTGGCACTCCCAGGACCTGAGCTATATCTTCGAAAGTCGTGTAGTCCGAGACGAGGACACGCCAGAGCAGGTATGTGTGCGGACTGGAGCCGTCTTACCTACAATGTGCTGACAGAGAGTGGCTTTCCATGCGGCCCAGCGGCAACATGGTTCTCGTATCAGCTCAACAGCATTTCAGCGGAGCCTGCTCGGCCGCACGTCAGCAGGAAATGGCCGATGCTGGAGTCGAGCTTCTGCGCGTGACGGACAAGAAGGACTGCATCGTCTTCTGGGTTCGGGTCGCTCTTGCGCGCGGCAAGGAGTACCGCAAGCAATATCGTATCAGATGGGACTGCGACCTTGCCCACGTCATGCGCGACTTCGATGCCTTGATTGGGCGGGGTGGCTCGCGCTTCCTCTTGGACGGAGATCGCATCAACAACGGAGCCACACCAAGCACAGTAAGTCCAGTGCAATGGACAATTTTCGAGCGGTCACTGACTTTTCTGAAAAGCTAGAGATGCAGGGCGATGATATTGTTGACGTGTTCTACGAGTCGTTCGCAGGTTGATCGAGATGTCTGCGGGGCTCAAGGTCCACGTCCGAGCAGGCACAATGTATCGCATACGATCGTGTCTGTCGATGTCGAGATAATGCTCTTTCCAGAGTAGGAAATTGCATGCTAGAGCGAGAGGCCTGAGGCAATCTGCTCGATCAGCGGAAGCGTGTTTTGCTTTACATACAGTACATTTGGTAGTGCAATTCCATGCCCCATTGGATGCAACGGCACATGATCCACTTGGCAATGGTCTCTCAACGCTGGCCACGGTATCGATCCGGGAGGGGGAAGACGTGCAGAAGAAACGGTGGTTGAGAACAGCAGTCTCAGAGCACGACCATGCCCGGTATGACGGTAGGGACAGACCACCAGCTGATGAACAAGCGCAAGCTTTCGATTGTGCACGAGGTGAAGTTCGCGGCGCCAAGCGCTTGTTGCCGCGTGCCTCGTGTTGTTTGCCTGATGGGGTTGGATCGAGAGTCTGGAAGCTGGGAGGATCCTTTGTTGGTTCGTGTTTCTGCCGTTCCGATGCAGCCCGCGTCCTCGGTTCGCGCTGACTGCTTCACGCCGTCTCGACAGCGTCGACAGCGGAGTTCGTATACAGCTGGATGCGAAGCAAGAGGCGGATTGCATATGCTGTTCAGAAGACCACCTTCGACGCGTCTGACAAGAGTGAACAGAGATGGCGCTTGCCCTATCGAGAGCGCGCGTTACGCGGGACTCGGCAAGCAGACGCGCTAGGCAGCATTGACCACGTCTTGTAAGTGACGACGACAGGGGCCAGCATCCCACGGCGAGTTGAGCGTTGACGCCCTTTGAAAGTCAATCCTCGCGCTGGTTGTGTGCCCACCTCCAAAACAGCACGTTGCCCGCTGCTGACGGGCAGGAGACATCCCAGTCGCCCTCGCCGCCGCCGCGCTGCCATCCCCGCTGCTCACGCTGCGCAGGAGCGAAAGAGCCGCAGCTTTCCATGCGTCCGCTAGGATGAGCACCGCCACTACGCCGCCCTCCTCCACCCACCCACTCGAGCGGCTGGCCGACAGCACTGCGTCAACTCCACAGCCCGCCGAGCCACGTCTGGACAACACCGAAGGCAGCGGCAGTGCCAGGCCCGGTGCGAGTCCAGCGACCAACTCCCGCGCTCATGCTCACAATGCCGCCGTGCTGCCTCCCCTCGATACTGCCTCCGCTGCCTCGACGCCTATCGCTCCTCCCCAACCCAGCGCCGGTCTGACGATAAGGACCAGCTGCCTCGGCCAACCAACTCCCACCGGAACTTCCACGCGGGCCATGGACACGCCGACGATCATGTACGACGCCGAGCCCGTGCTTCACCACAACCTCACCTCGCCCTCGAGTCTCCCCACAATGGGATCTTCTCTACGATCGAACGTGTCGACGACAAGTCTTGCCTCATCTCTGTCTCCCGGCTCAGCTTCCGCTCTTCCATCGCCATATCTCGCCGCAATGGCCGATCTCACTCCTCTGCCTTCCCCGCTGGTGGGCAACGACCAGCCCATACAGTGGAGAAACAGACAAGTCAGCGGCGCGAGCCGATCCCGGCAGAGCTCTCTTACAGACTCCATACCAGGAAACAGGTCGCACCTGCCACCCATATCTCCTGATTCGCCTCGCAAGAAGAAGGGCTATGGAAGCCTCATGCAGGAAGCTGCAGTGGCCCATGCAACAATGGCAGTCGGGCAAGAGCAGTTCAGACAGGCGTCACACGGCAGGAATCGGAGCATCTCAGACTTCAAGCCAGAGGCCCTATCGAATACACGACCTCGACATGTGACCATTGGCCAAGGAGACGTGCCCAACATCGATGCCGCAGAATACCACATGCACCGTGAAGCACATTTAGCTGAGGAGCGAGGTCTCAAGGCCAACTCCGGCGCGAGTAGCAAGCAGCTTCCCACACCTCCGCCCAGCAATGCAAGCATGGCCGACAGTGACGATGTGGATGACGAGCAGCCACATCTCGAAGACGGCACGGTCTCAGAATACCTCGAGATACACTGCGGGATACATAATAAGCGACGCAAATTCCGGCAGCTGCGTGAGCTCGGCAAAGGCACCTTCTCTACCGTCATGTTAGCTACGCGTGAAAAAGTTCCAGCACACCCTACACCTGAAATAGAAGATCACCTTGATCCAACGAAACTGGTTGCCGTGAAGATAGTGGAGCACGGTCCAGCGGGTGGCGCCGATGAAGAACGAATCGAGACGAGCTTGAAACGCGAAGTCGAGATGCTGAAAAGCGTCTCGCATCCATCTTTGATTCATCTCAAGGCCTGCGAGTATCAGCCGACGCGCGCGCTACTGGTGCTGACCTATTGTCCTGGCGGTGACCTTTTCGACTTTGCAAGTGAGCAACGAGACTTGTTGACGCCACGACTGATACAAAGAATGTTTGCTGAACTGGTGAGCGCGGTGAAGTACCTGCATGCCAATTGGATCGTGCATAGGGATATCAAACTCGAGAATGTGCTGGTCAACCTTCGTGAAGCTGACCTTCGGGCAATCGACAATCCGCTAACGCACCCGCTCCCACTTGTGACTCTCACAGACCTTGGGCTGAGTCGACGTTTGCCTGATCCACCCGAACCGCCATTTCTCACGACTCGCTGCGGAAGTGAAGATTATGCTGCTCCTGAAATTCTGCTTGGACAGCCGTACGATGGTCGCTTGACTGACGGCTGGGCGTTGGGCGTCCTGTTGTATGCATTGATGGAAGGTCGATTACCTTTTGATGCGCCACCTGGGAAGCCCGAGCGTAGCAGAAACACTCACCGCATAGCACGCTGTGACTGGATCTGGTGCAGATTTGGAGATGATGACGGCGATTGGGATGCAACGCGCGGCAAGGACTTTGAAGGAGCCAACCTCTGCGTCGAGGCTCTGCTGAAAAAGGTTCGAATGGGTCGGAAGTCATTGGAAGAGGTTGAAAAGTATGACTGGGTTCAGCAAGGTATTCAGGTTCCCGGAGGCCTGCAAATGCGGCCGGAGGATGATGATAACAATTTGTGAAAAAGTGTTTGACGCTGAGCAGAATTTGGGTATTCTGGGAAAAGGCGTCAGATCAAAAAATGCATAGCACGGGCGGGAAGCATTTGAGGATTGAGCGGCGTTTCATGATGATGGGCTACAGCGCATTTGTTGTTTTTGATTTCTGTACGAGATACCACGGACGGATGGACGGACGCGGATTACTTTCTGGCACGGGCTGGGAGTCGGCCGTGTCGCTTTAAACACTTGAGCTAGATGACGAAGCTAGAGAATGCCTTTCTGCAAGAGACGGCTGTACTGATCTTGATCAGTGCATCAGTTTACATGTATGTCCCATGGCTGATGCACCTTTCCTCCAATCATATCACCTGTGTAAAACAGCGTTGATTCGGTCGCCATTGCTTCCACCACACTCTGACGCTTCCTCCTCTGCTCTTCAAAGTCCCTCCACCTCATCCCTTGCTTCCCCACTGTCCCTCTTACAATCCCCAATACCCCCTCACCAACCACGCCCCATACCCCGCAAGTCCCAAATTCACCCCAATCGTCGTCAAAAACCCAATCGGTCTCCCTGGCCCTTTATTCCCTTTCACCAACAACCCCTTCTCAACATGCAAAACCCTCGCGACTGTTAAAGCTCCCAAGGCAAAAGTCAAAAATTTCTGATTTCCTCCATTAAGTTCTACGAATGCGGAGAGGAGGAGTGCCAAGGGGACATTTTCGATGAAATTTGCTTGTGCGCGGGTGGCGATGAAGAGCGAATCGGCTTCTGTGGAGGGCTTATCGGAGGAGGAGGAGGAGGAGGAGGATTTCGAGGAGGAGGTTGTTGTTGTTATTTCTTGGCCGATGATGGTTTTTGTTCGGACGCGTTGGGCTACGACGCGGGATTGGAGGATGAGGTAGTAGAGTGTTAAGGGGAGGGCGAAGGTTGTTGTTACTGGGAGGGGAGCGGGGAGGCCGAGAGCTGTTAGATCGCGAAGAAGAGGTGAGGTTAGCTTTTTTTGTGTGGAAGGATTGATTTGCGGAGGTAGGTGGAGAGGAAGAGTGCTTACCATTTGTAGACATGATGAAGGTGATTAGTAGGATTTGTGATGCTCGACGCGTATAAGGTGAGGTGAGCTTTCACGCGCTTTTCTTATTTGTATTTACTGATCAACAAGCTTTGAATCCTAATTTTTTGTTCTTGTTCTTCAGAATTTCGAGCTGGGAATGATGTCCTGAAGAACAGCAATACACCGGGACTTTTCTATACGAGGCGTGGAAGAAACTACGAAACGGCTTAATATCGCGCCGAGGGATCTATGTTCGGCGACTTCAGCTATCGCAGCCTCGGTTGTCCGACGAGCCAACTTGGTGCTCAGACGATCATTTCAATCATTTACGGTACTTCATCATGCGTACAGTTCTGATTTTCCAAACTTGCAGCTTTCAAGGAACCTGGAATCACCAGCGATGACCGCTCTCTAGCAAATGCATTTGATAGAACACTAATTCTTCTTCTGGCCTGCGAAGACCGATTGCACGCCTCCACGCGGCCGCAGGCGGAAACAGGCGGTCGAGCTCGCAACTCGACCGTGCTGGCAAAGTGCACGGCATGGTGGAGCGGAGTGGTGGAGTGCGAAATCCGGTGCGGTTTCGCCAAGACTACTCCGAACAGAGGACTACCACCGAAATGGTTTTGAAAACCATCCGACGACGACCTACCTGCGTTAGAAACAGGTCCGCTTAATCGTGAGCGTGCGAAAGAGCCGCGGAACTCCTAGGCGTCGATAGGACACCTCTGGTGTATGGGAGGAATCCTCAGCTGAGGGTATTTGGAGCCAAAAGGACAACAAGTCACCCAATATGCAGTCTCTGGATCCGAACCACCTACCTCTGGAAGGCTTTGAGGGGACTCGGAGAGCGTACGCGTTGTTAAGGCCGGAAGCAGATGCGTTATGCACTTGGAAGAGCCGAGGTGAAAGAGCTAGAAGGGAGGCGTTAGTTGGCGGGCAATGGAGCTCGGAGTAACGCTACGAAGCCCGTAGGGGCCTGTCGATTGCTCAGGTGCGAGTAGGAGGGTTTGCCCGGGGCACAGCCTTACAAAGAAGGACACCTAGTCCAGCAGTCACCTAGAAGAGCTCGGAAACTTAGGAAGGCCCACATAGAGAAGCAGGCAAAGGAGACACAGAGAGGCGAGCCGAAGGGAAGACTCGAGGCAAGAAGGAGGGGGTGCAAGGCGTGAGGAGGCGAGGAGGAGGCGATACATTGGTTAGTGGGTGGAAACGCAAGAGCACTGCTGCCTGGCTAGGAGTAGACGCTCGAGCAAGCCTGCGAGACATGGCCGGCCATAGCCAAAGAGATGCGGTATGGTAACGCGAAGGGAGTCATTCTCCTGGGGCGTGGTGGGCAATGGCAGCGACTGAGACACTGTCTGCTCAGCCCGAGAGGACGGACGCGCATGTCGGTCTTGGAAGAGAGGCGACCGGTCTTCAGTTCGCTGAAGTCCGAAAGAGCATAACCAAGGCTTAAGGAGCAAACAGTATATGGAGCGTAGGGTAGGGGCTTTGGCCTGGGGCCTCTCCCTCGAAGCGATAAAGGCGCAGAGGTGTCCCTAAGCGGGAAAGCGTGGGCAGACTTTGTCTACCTGCCTTACATAAGTTTGTAGGAACGAGTGTAATTATATGCTGCCCAAGACCTAGCCAGACAAGCATCCAAAAAGCAAGAAACACAACCTGCATACCAATACATCAAAGACAGGTGCAGGGAGATCCAGAGGCAAGCACAAGCAGGAAGGAGAACAAGGAACCCTGCAACACCAACCCAAACCAGACAGGAGGAAATCCTCCAGCTGGTCCAAGGCCAAGAGACAACAATGCAGACACACCCAGGCTGCAAGGCATGGTGGGCAAAACACCAGTGGGACAGGAAGTGGGAGAAGGACAAGGAAGAAAGAAGGGCTAGGGCAGGAGGAGAACAGCCACCTGCATGGAGAACCACCACCTCCTCTGCCATAGGACCAAGCCTGCACAAAGGACTTACCAGACCAGAGAGCACAATGGTCACACTCCTGAGGACAGAGCACATTGGGATGAGGCAATACCTCACCAAAAGGAGAGTCCCAGGATTCACACCAGACTGCGAATGTGGGCAGGGGCATGAGACACCAAAACATGTATGCATATTCTGCCCCAGGTGGAGGGAGAGAAGACACCTTTTGTTCCAAGAAGGAGGATCTACAAACTGGAAGGACCTAGCAAACACAAAAAGAGGACTGCATGCTACGGCCAAATGGCTAATCCAAGAAGGTATCCTAGAGCAGTTCTCACTTGCCAGAACAGAGGTATAGGAGGGAAGGGGAAGAGAGAAGGGAAAGGATAGGACCTGGTGAGAGGAGGACTCGCTAGAAACCTAGTATTGTCCGAAGGAAAACAGGAACGAAGGAAGCGGCTACGCAGACTGCAAAGTAAAAGAGAACGCGAGGGTTTTTCGAAGGCTTTTCCCTCGACCGAACTATATAGAGCGTGCTGCTTACTCTAGTTAAAAGAGGTAGACCGGCGTATAAGAATTATCTATCTAATTCTTCTTCTGCTTTCTTTTCTTCATATTCGTCTCCTATCGCTCGAACATCGTATCCTTAACAACACCCGTATCCGTACTCTTGACACTCGCGCCGCTGCTCTTCACAGAATCAGCACTTCCAGCAGCAGTAGCAGCGGAAACCGAAGCACTACCTGGGCTCTTCGGCTCTGACCCAACACCACCTGCACTCTCATCCAACACTGAAACCGCCTTTCCCTTGCCTTCCACGGTTTTCTTCCCACCAACTTCGCCACCCGCTGCAGCATTCACTCCTGCATCAGCTTCCACTCCACCCAATAGATCACCAGGCTCCTCATCATCTTCCTCCTCCTCCGTTCCTCGCGTTGTGGCTCCACGATCCAATTCCTTCTGTGCCTCGTCCATTCTCCTCCGCACCTCTGCCGCAACCCGCATTCCATCTGTCACGATATTATCGAGCATGCCACGCAGTCCTTTTCCAGGAGGCACGACACCTGCACCAGGTCCGCCGGGGCTAATAGCAGGCATGCCAGGAATGACCTGCTGTCTGTCAGGAGAGGGCGCGGCGCTGAGGAAGGATGGCGAGGTCAGAGTGGTAGATGGTAGAGGAGCATCGGCAAGGTGGAAAGAGTTCGCGAAGCCCGAGTCGAAGAATGATTCGAGGGCTTCGTCTGCAAGGACGAGCATGCGGAAGGTTGGAAGCGTAATGTGAACAGGACTTGACGGGTCCAGTGCGGCATTGGCAGCCACGGCTTTTGGTTTCGCGATTTGTCCAAACGGGTTGTCTGAAGGGCGTGCCAGTAATGAATTCTCTGCAACATTTGTCGTTTCCGGCTCAGGTTCTTGTGCCAAAGGATTCTCGTCGGTAGGTTTGAGCTCTTTTTCGTCTACCAGCAGGTCTTCTTCTTCGTCTTCGTCCTCGTCGAGCTTGATGCCAGCGACAGCTTCTGCAGCAGCGTTTGCGTCCTTTTCGCCTTGTCGTGATGGGTGATCGGGATCTGCATATTCGAAGCAGCGTCGAATGAATGCCGACACGGCAGATAAGAATTGCTCGTCCTTACTCAAAGGAATGCCGTCGGGGCCTGTGGTAACATGATGTTGCACCAGTTCCGCACCCTCCAAGCCTCTGCGAGCCAGGAACAGCAATGCTTCCGACATGCGCAGAATGCCTTCTCTGTCCACTCTGCCGTCCTTGTCGTCATCGTAGAGCTCGAAGAAGTACGCAATGTTGGCCATGATGTCCCGGCCACCCTTGATTGGCGCCAGACCGACCACGACATTCTGCAGAGTGAGCGACTCGTGACCATCGATGTCCCACTTGGCGAACAATCGACGCATAAAGTCGTGATCTGCTGGCTCTGGACCGTTGCCCCAGGGGGACAAATTGATGGCTTTGCCTCTTAACGAATTGGCGAAGTACCCATTCTGGCCAGAAGCCTCCTTGGCTGGCGAGCTGGGCGAGTCGGTAATGGCCCACTTCGAAACGCCAGCCAGAAATTCTCGGAAGGCATCATAGTCCATGCTACTCGTGTTTGCACCAAGCACTACTCTGCCCATCTCTGGCGTTTGTGTAGGCACTCCTGTGACCACTTCACTTGCTCTTTGGCGAGCCATTTTAGCTCGGCGATCCTGTTCAGCTTGAATCATCTGAGCACGTTGTTGCCGCTCATACAGAATGCTGTAGAACCGATCGTACAGAAACCCGAGGTCATTTGCCGACAGCTTCTTGCTTTCTGGTCCAAGGTTACGAATCGACGTGCGTTTGGCAAAAGACTCAATATTCTGCATCACTGCATCTTTATGCTTGGCCCGCTGCTCCGAGATCGTAGCCTGTGTAATGCCTTCGAATTCTTTGAATGCGACGACCATGAGCGCCTGGAAATTCGTGATTGCGCGATGCTTTGGATTCTCTGACGTCGGATGCGCAGATTCGCCCAGGCGTGCAAAGTACGACTTGAGCACAGAGATGAACGTGCCGTCATCTGTTGCATCCAGCAGCTCCTCTCCGTTGATTCTCAGAATGGCGAGTCCGATCTGGAAGAGCACTTTCGGCCCCTCGAGGAAGAAGACATCGAGCACTCGGAACGCGAATATTAGTGGCATGCTGTTGATGTATAGCGACAAGAACCATGGCAGCGACACAACCGAAAGCTGGACATCGTTCTTGACGAGGTGATCCCAGATGATCGGCATCGTCTTCTCGACCAAGCTTTCAAACACACGCTGATCGAGCAATGTGCCATACATAGTCGTCGAGTAGTATCCTGGTAGTAAGCGATCGCACAACACAGAGAGCAAATAGAACGCCTGTGTTTCTGAGAGATAGCTAGAAACGACTTAGCTGTGGTTTTGACTACAGGGAGTGGACTTACGTACATCAATAATGCTGCCACGACGATGTTCATGGCCTGACAATAGCCGACGTCTGTGTTCGTCCAGCTGTACGCAGTCAACACTCGTCGTAATCTGCCGATGCCTTCTTCGCTTTGAAAGCCAGCGTATTCCGGTAAGCTACGATTGAGATCTTTTTCGATTTCGTCAATGGCAAGAGAACCTTCACCTTCATGCTGTGCCAGCACTTCCTGATACTGCTTCGGCTTTTGAAGTCTGTGGAAGAAGGAGCCAGATGCGAGCTCCCAGATCTCGCCTCGTAGGAGATTCGGCAGGCCTACACGAATCAATCTGTGGAAGTCGGGCTGCCGTACCAAAGTTGTGTTTCGACCGTTTTCTTTCAAGTACTCATGCCAAAGCCGCATTTTGCTGCGATCTCGCAACTTTCGAGGATTGCCGGGATATTTGAAAATGCTTCCGAGACCGGTGTCTGGCGGAGTCCGCGGCGTGCCATCTGGCTTGGTGGGTGAAGGCGCATCTTCAAAGTCATCGTACAGGAAATACTCAGAGTAGCACTCTTGCGCCACCGTCCGCATCTTCTCGACTTCTTTGATGCCTTGCCGCAGACCCCTCTTAAGGCCATCGCAGAAGCGATCACATTGTTGCCTGCTGCCCTCGAGCTGTATCGTTAGTTTCGGTGGCGCTGGAGCACCAGGCTCACCATCACCTCCGGGTTCAAAGCCATTCCAGGTGGTTATTGAGAGCGCAAACTGAAACGCTTGTGTGTGTAATCTCTCTACTCTCCGCACAGCGCATAGTGGCAGCGTGAAACCGTTTCCAGCCGGTCCGGTGCCATGTGTCCTGCCTGTGAAGCCACTGCTTGCGCTCGTGCTTGCTGTACTGACAAACGACGTCTGCACAGTGGAGAAGCAGAGGAACTGCTCGCTCAAATGTAACTGTCCGACATAGTGCGTCCCTCGATCGCGATCCCAATTGCTCTTGTCCCAATTGCCCGGCTGCGCCTTGGACAAGCTCGCCTTCTTCTTGTTCGGAAGCGTGAGCTCGGCGGTGATCTCATACAGCGGGTTCTGGGTCTCTGGCAGTCGGAACTGAAGTCGGAAGAGCTGTGCTTTCGAGGGCTTGCCTGTGCTGTTCGGGCTCAAGTTGGCGAGAGGACCGGGCAGGGTAGCGGGATCGATGCCCGTGAGCTGTTGGGCCTTCTGCACGAGGCTGTGGAGGAACATATCAGACTGGCGGCCACTGCATGCCGCGGGAGTCGGACGGGTCGTCTAGCTCGACACCATGTCTACTCGTCGCAGTGGAAGGAGGGCGATTGTTGTGGAAGTGGGTGTTTGCAGGTCAATGGGCTCTGTCAACAACGCAACACAGCTGCTGCGTTGCTGCGTCTCAGGGCCCGGCCAGTCCCTCACATAAGTCTTGGCGTTACGTCCAATTGCATTGGCCCGACGATCCTGGCGCGGGCACATGCAGAAACGCGTCGTCAGCAGCATTATGAAGCTGCTCGTTATCTCGGTGTCTTCAAAACTTCTCGTCACCATCGCTAGGTCCTCTACAAGTCTTGTCACGTTCACCGCAGAGACGAGCGTTGTCTGTCACGACCTCTACAGTCAAGCTGTATGCCAGGCAAGAAGTACGCACTTTGCGGTGATGTAGGCCGTTTGTTAAGACTGGTCAGTGAAGATGAACGTATTGATCTCGTTCAGAATTGCCAATCATTACTGATATCTCAGGAAACAACGCCTGCGCTACAGAGCATAGCTAGGGTATCATAAATCGCTTCTTGCATGCATTATAACATAATCTTCCGCTCACTTCGACAGCCACCAAAGTGCCAGCAACTCCACTTCCAAACACTCGACTCTCCGATCCATTTCTCCGAACGGAGCTCCTTCGATGCTGATCACACCTAGATATCCGCCCGTCCGGTATGCAGCGTCTTCCTGTTGCGTCTGAAGAACCTCAGAGTCAACCACGAGGCCGTGATCAACCACAACAGCATGTTCACCAAATCCACCCACACCGCGCTCTTCATCCGACGCTGCCCATGCTGCTCAGGAGTGGGGTCGGCTTTGATATAGATGTTGCCAAAGAGGCCGAAGAGTGCAGTCCAGAGGATGCTATCAAGATCGTCAGCTCGTGCTTCACAGGCACTGAAAGAGGAGGAAGATAAGACTTACAAGAGGATCCACTCCCAGGCGAATAGGAACGGGTGGAAAGACATGGTGTATGTGGCCGCATAGACCAGGACAGTGACAGCGGCGAAGCCAGCAACGACTTCGGCGTAGACCCATTTCCCGTCTGCGGCGACACCAGCTTTGCGGCCATTGTCGAGGTCCACGCCGTAGAGACCTGCGACGGTCAAGGCCAAGACGAATTGGAGGAAGCGGAGCAATCCTCTCGCGATGGCGCCGATAAGGCCCCCGTGCCCGTCGCGGGCTTTGTCAAGTGGATTGAACATTGCGAACTGGTTGCTCTCTATTTCGCGATTCGGTTGGAATTCGAGGAATGTCGTGTCGCGGTGAGTATCTTCGAGCCGGATTATGAATTAGTCGCGTCCGAGTCGGATCTGTCGCGGTCGTAAGGAAATCGAATGTACCAGACACTCGATCTTCAGAGCGGAGAAAATGCAGTAGCACAAAGAAGAAACAAGGAACAGCCTGCCGGGGCGTTCAACTCAAAAAGTACAATAGAGAGAGGATCACACGCTCTTCACGGCTGCGGAATGCGGGAGCTACGACGTACCTTATACCATAAGTCCAGTTGCTGCTTCCTGCACACCGCTCCGAATCACGCGAGAACGCTTCAAAACAAAGACCTCGTTCCACCAGCGACACGCTGTCGTTGTACGACAAAGAATGAGAAATGGTATGCTCTGCTACTAAAATGGTACGGCTTTGTCGCGAATCATTAGACTTTGGGCCCTGTTTGTGGCTCGTAATCTCTCCACGAAGCGCCGTCGACGTCATCAGCGCGCGCTTTGTCGTTTGGCGCTGAGTTTGGAGACGGGGATCGTGCTGCACATTTGATTGGTTGTGGGAGGGCCGCTGGCATCTGGCCCACCTACTTGAAGCAGTTGGATGTTGCACTTCACTTCTCGGGTTTAGGCGGGACGCCTTCGCCCGATTCACGACTGCTGGTGGTCATGGACAGTAGAGATCAAGCCAGCTTCGTTGGTAAGAGATGTGTTGATTGTGATCCTGCGTGAGCGTGTACGTAGCAGCTGGTCGCAAGTCAGTGGCCGCCACGGGAAATCCTTCGCTGTGTGGTCATGCTGTCTCTTCAAACCATCAAGCTAGTCGCAGGAGGAGAAGAGTACAGTGACTTCTCTTCATCTGGCCAGCTGAGGATAAATGCATCTCGACATTGATAAGCCAATCGGCGAGGGGTTTGACAGTCCAGAAGACCTCCGGGCAGCTATTGCTGAGATCTCAAAGCACACAGAGAGCCGAGGCGAGCAGCTGGACTGGGCGAATCATCTCAAGTTTTTGACTGCAGACCTCTCTGCCGAAGAGTCTGCCGAAGAGTCGAGTTCTGATAGTACTGGAGATGATTCCGAAGATGCAGACAAAGACAATGCCGAGCAGAGCGAAGCCGGTAGTGTCGCTCCGTCCGAGGACGACGAGGACGACTGCAGCTGCAACGATGCCAATGTTCGCCAATTCTCCCATAACGACAGGCAGCTACATCTGACCACCACCTCTGAAACACCAGACTGCTGTCACTACATCGCCGTCTCCTACTGCTGGACAAGCACAGGTCAAGCTCCATACACGGGACAGCCTTTCACGCTCCAGACAAGCAACAATCCACCTCGGCCACCATCATGCACTTTCTCGTTGCTCGACAGAGTCATTCAGTTCGCAAGTTGGAAGCAAGTATCTCTCATCTGGATTGATCAGGAATGTATCGACCAGTCCGACCCGCAAGACAAAAATGTCGGGATTCAAAGCATGGATTTCGTGTACCAACAAGCAAGCTACTGCCTCGCGGTCTTGGAAGCCACCATTACAGAACAGCGCCATCTCACAGCCTTAAGCGAATTACTTGAAAATAATGTCGAGATGGATGACCTCGAGATGATCCAAGACGTTTGCGAAGCACTGAGGATCGTAATGTCAGACCAGTGGTTCGAGCGAGCCTGGTGTCTGCAAGAGAGTGTCTCTGGAAATCGACAAATGACACTTTCAGTCAGATGCAGTGAAGATCTGGAAGTCCCGGATTTACTTGGAAGTGCTGTGACGGGATGCTTCGAGATGGAGCTTTCCGAGCTGCATCACACCATAGTTTCGTCTCTGGGCCTTCATTTGGACCAAGTATCAGAGTCACTTGATCCGGCCACATTGGAGAGGTATCGACAGGTCATCAACGATTGGTACGAAAACATGGCGCCAGATGTAAGCGACGATTTTGACATTGAAGCTCGCACTGTCTGCAATGCTTCGCAGGCTCTCAATTACTTATCTCGGAGACAAAATTCTGTCGTGGCGGACAGGCTTGCCATTTTAGCCAATCTGTGCAGATACGAGATCAGACTGAACATACAAGCAGTAGATGTCCTCGGCTTCGGATTCAGCATATGTGCTTACATCTTGGCCATCATGAATGGGGATTTCTCCATTGATGCGGCGTTCTGCGATTGGAAAGTGACTGCGAAGACAGGACGTCAAGAATACCTCGTATCAGCGCCACCACACGTTCAATCTGCTGTCCAAAGCCTGAAACCGTACTCGTGGTTCATCGAGGGAGATGCCACAATGGACAAACTCCCTTACTTCGACCACAATGCCAACCCCCTCCGCATCGCCGTGCTCCCAGGTCCATTGACAAGCAGCTTACAAATTCGCGGCTGCATCTGGCTCGCAAACCACTCTCTCGATCTCTCCAAACTAGTCTCAGCCTTCGAAACCCAATATGGACCCGAAATCCTCAGCGCACTTCAATCGCCCACCTGGGAAGACCCCGTCAGCACAACCTGGGAACCCAAATATTTCTCCCTCGAAGACGCCCGAGCACAATTCCTCATTTCCCTCCTCTGCCATCTCTACAAACACAAATACTCCGCTCTGCACAATCACATCTGGACCTCCCATAAACGCCGTTCCACAACATCTCAACTTCAAAACCCCGAGATCGCGAGCTGGGCCGCGGCGCCATTCGAAGAAATCGTCGACATCGAAACCGAAACTATCAAATTACCACATCCGTTTCCAAGCTTCAAAACAATCAAACCGCGCTACCAAGCCAAACATCCCTTCGTGTCACTCAACACACGAGTGGCCAAACATCTGATCCAGACTATACTATCCATAAGTTCTCTCGTCATTGCACGACCTCGTAATCCTTCCCCAGATGCAAAGGATTCGTACACAGCGTTCTTCGACGAACATGTCAAATTAGGCGATACAATCTTCACTCCGAGGAGTAATGGTACATTAGGGGTTGTACCGGGGTATTCGTGGTATCCTCATGTTTGGCTATTAGATGAAATGCTGCCTGTTGCTGGGGACGAAGGATCCGTGTCGGCGACTTCTCGTGGTTTTGTAAGTGGGTCATGGCATGGGAAGGAAGAGTTCGAGGAGACGCTGTTACTGAAGTAGAGGTGGATCTGCTCAGGGACCAATCGAGTTCTAGGTAAAGTTCTTTACACTTTTCCATACGTTGCCGTAGGAATTCCCCAAAGGGTTTCGTAGGACTAGTTACAGAGCAGGGTGGGTAGGGCAGACTCCCCAAAAAGTCCAAATGTCTCGTCTCATCTATACACTGCCAATTGTAGAACACCAAAAGGCTCATCAAGCAAACGCCATCGCTAATCCCACAAAGAAGAAACTACTTCTCTACTCCTCGGACGGCGATCACCTTATACCTTCCTACCCACAGCGATCCCTCCCATAGGAGGCGGCTTCCTCTCCCCAAAATTATGCAACCTCTCTCCAACCAAATAAACCTCATCTCTTATCCTCGCCCTCCACCTCCCCGTAGCCTTCCCAATCTGATCCGCACCCCAAAGCGTCGCAACCCAAGCCGCCGCGACAGGATATGAGTATCGATAAACCACAATCGCAACTTCTTCCGAAATTCCATCGAAATTGGAGACCATACGCGGTCCGAGGAAAGTCACAAGGCCAAGGAAGAAAGAGGCGATGATAAGTGGTAGAAATAGGACTGCGAGAATGAGGATCGTGCCCGGAAAGATGACGAAGCGAGTCGCGAGACGGGCGTTGGGGTTGAAGTATCCGTTTGCTGTGATGCGTCGGACAGCTTCGGCTGCGAGGGAGGTCGGCGCTGTGATGATACTGCGGAGGAAGATTCTACCAATCAGGACGCCGAGTGCGGAATCGGCTAGAATGTGGATGCTATACTCCGCGACAGTGGGTTTGACCGACTGTGTCGGAGTCCGTACTGCGGAGTGGAGGTAGGTGTGCAGTGGCAGAACGAAGTAGAGTTGGAGCAACATGGCGAAGACCAGAGGTAAGACGATGAAGACGAAGCCGTAGACGTAAAGGCATCGCGCCGCCTGGCCGGTGTATTTCTGGAATGCGGCAAGCCAGGCTTTGAAGTCGACTCCTGAAGCTTTCATTCGCACGTACTGTGCACCTCGCTTGCCTTCCAAGATGAGGAAGAGTAAGCCACCAAGGGAGTATGCGCCGAGTGTATACGCATAAAGATCGTTCAAAACGACGCCCTCTGGCAGAGTCATTGCTAGCACCTGGCGTCCGAAAGAGAGCGGAAGAAGTGTCGAGCAGAGTCCGATGAACGCAGAGAAGATCCATAAACCGACCATGAAGACCGTCATGCGCGCTCGGAAGTGGGGTGGGATGTAGATTTTACCAAAGTGCTCATTTTGCTTGCCGTCTTTGTCGGCAATGTAGACGTCGTTGTTCTCCACGTGGATGAAAGCCTCGCCAGGTTTTGGTGGTCGGTATTGGTCGCTGCATGGTGTAAGAACGTACTTGCCGTTGCGTTCAAAGGTGACATCTGGCGTTTGATCATTCTCATCGATCAAGACAATCATCGATGTTTCGTCCAACCTCGCAGTCTTCAAGGTGAGCAGGCTCGACCACGTGCGACGAATATGGTCACCTTCCTCGTCTTTCTTACGATCGTCAAACAGAAAGTGCGACAAACGCAATGCCCGAGCACAGCGTCGTAGCCACCACGAATACATGGAATGTAGCACTTTGCTTGGCTTGGCAACGTTCCAGATTGTTGGCGTGATGCTGGTGAACAAAACCAGATCCAGAGCAAATTCGACATACGGCTCGGTTTTGAGCCAGTAGATCGGGAAGATGCCCTGGAATAGCCGGCCAATGCCCCATATGACTCCACCGAGGCAGAGGATAACAAGCGCACCATACACGAGTGCGCTGAAGGCTATCTTACACAGCTGAGTGGTAACACTTCGCTCCAAAACGTCTCGTACGGGATGGAATGTCGGGTCATCGGGATCTCGGATGAACCACAAGACGCCCTTCCGCAGGATCTTACGACACATGCCGACGAAGAGAGCGAAGTGGAACATGTAGCACGTGCCAACGAACCAGTGGATGAAGCAGAACGTGTAAGGTGCTTGGTTCGCGTAGGCCCATCGAGTAACTAGAGAGGCCCCATCTTGAAGGGGCAGAAAAGCGACGTCCAGTAAAAGTCCGCAGTAGAGGGGGAATACCAGCATCTCGATACTGATGATCAGGATTACTTTCATCACCCCACCAGCTTGGCGTAGAGAGTCTCTGACGATCTTCTCAATCTTTTGGTGTTGTGGACTGCTTGTTATTGGGGTGTCGACAGCCACATAAATGGCGGCGAGCATTGCGAGGGCCACGTATCCGGCAAGTACGGCCAACCCTCGATCGCTGGAGTTCCAGTACACCAACGAGGGATCAAAGGGTGCCACGCTATCTGAACCGGAGCCTGGAAGGAGCACCTTCCAGATCGCCAGCAGGTACTCTTTGGCATTTTGGAAATTGGTGCAGACTTGTACCGTCACGTCCAGAACACGTTTGAGGGCGTCCCATACAATCTGCAGAACGAGCGTAACGGAACCAGGAGAAACAGTCTCTACCACAGTGGTAATGGCATTGCCGACCATCTTGAGCACACCGTCCACTTCGTTCTGGATCGTTCTCAAAGTAGCATGAGCTTCGACAGAAATGTGTAGCCAAGCCCATTGAAACCCAGCGTCAGCTGCAGACTCGTTGCCAGTCGGGAAAGCACCAGCCAACCGGTGGTAGGCACTGATAGCAGTCGCTCTCGACACCTTGTAGACCCAAGACGTAAGATCGGAGTCGCCCAACCACGGCACCAACATCTCCGCGAACGCGAATATGGATTGCACCAGAAGAGCAGATGCGGCAGCACACCACCCAACCAAGAGAAGGGCAATGTCAACCAGGAAGTCTGTGCACATCGAGATGAAGCGGAGTGGTGATTTGATCACGGTTTCGAACGGATTGTTGATGATGAGTAGCACCAGCTTGCCCCACATGTATGGCATTGCGACTGTCAACCCCACCGAACCGATGACCAGAACGCAGCAGAAACATGAAGTTTGGAAAAGGCCTATGAGGGGACCTTGAAGACCAATGAGCTCGAGAATACCTTCTAGATCCTCAGCATCCTCGACGGCTTCGGCATCAAGCCCGGCTTGCTGAGCTGCCTGGACAACTTCTGGATCGTGCTGATCGTGGTCAGCCTCGACTTCATTATTCTGACCAGGAACAGGCACTCCGTCCTGTACAGGAACGAAAGGCGCTTCCTGGGGATCGTCTGCATTGATACGTTCTTCGCCAGCTGTTGGGACTGGCTCTGGAGCATTCTGAGGCTGGATATCGCCCCAGAACCAATTAATGAGCCATTGAGCTGTAGTTTGAGGTGCGCCAGGATGGGCTGGCGGTTGCGCCGGCTGTGGTATAGCTGCCCGATCTATCGTATTAGCGGCTTCAGGGCCGAGCTCAGCGCGGCGAATCTGCGCTTGCTCCTCAGCGTCGTCAACATTCGTGATGGGAGAACTGCCTTCATTTTCGTGGGTTGATGGAATGACCGGTGCTGATGACTCCGGCTCTGGCCCATCAGGATGGAAAGGATTATCGTTTGAGCTGCTAGTAGACTGCGGTCCGGCGAGCCCGTTAGTCTGTTCTACTTCGTTCCGGTCCGGGTTTCTGGAGCCTCCAGACAGCGAGCTGCCCTCCTCGATCTCATTCAATTTCTCCGTGAGACGCTTCTTCAGATCATCAGTGGTAATAAGCTTGGATGCCATGTTACCATCTGCAGGCTCTGGCACCACCAGCCGAGCTCTTCCTTTGTCCTTGCGCTTGATATTGATCTTCGCATCGGGTCCAGCATTAGTGATCGGTATTACATCCTTGTCGGTCTGAATCTCATGCGCGACTGCGTGATCATGAGGCTCAGGAGCAGCAGGCGCTGCAGCCATCGAGACATCATTCGTGGATTGCCTTCTACTTGGCGGACTACAGGATATCCAGCTTCCTTCGATGGGACTGCCATCAATCAACGAAGGCGCACTCACGAGACTAGCGCTTTCTGAGGACTGCTGGAGCGAAGCGGTCGGCGATGTTGACGGGTCTGCTACACTCATGGGATCGCCGTTTGACTCTTCCAAAATTCGCTTGATATGGGTTGCAGCTGAAGAGGTCGCGCGTGTAGGCATCGGAGGTCTCCGCTGGTTTGCTGAGCTTCCGACCAATGGCGGAACATTGTCATTATCAGACCAGTCGCCGTGGTGCAGCTCCTGAGAGCCACTCTGAGCAGCCTCCGCCAGGGCACCATTATCCTGCCTCCGCGCACCTCGAGCTTCCAGCTCAGCAAGCAGCACTTCTTCCCATGCCTCTCGCTCGTCGTCGGAGAGCGTGCGTAGCTTCTCATACACCTTGTCCGCCAACACGCCGGCGTCGGAGCCCGCATTTTCGGCAGCAAGAACATGGCGTAGCACTTCTGTTGCCTTGATCGCAAATCGATTACGTGATTCCTCATCCTCGCCAAACTCACTAGTTGCAGCGTTCACCATGGCGTACAACTGCTCCCATGGCACAGAACGGTCAGTCGAGTTCTCCTCAGTGCCGGGCTCCGGCTGGAGAGCGGCCAGTCTAGCGCGTGCCTCCTCTAACAATTGCGCCTGCCTGCGAAGGCGATCCCGTCTCTGCACAAGTTGATCATGCTCCCGTTGTTCATTGTTGATCTGCTCCAGGTTGACTAGGGGCTGTTGTTGCACAACCCACTCGCGAATAAGAAATACCAGAATGAAGCCCAATATGACGACGCAAGTGATGAGTTGGCCCTCGAACACGTCAAGGATGAGGCGATTAGCCTTGGTACTAGAAGTGAGCTCAGATAAGTAGGTCCACGAGGAAAGGATGGATACATCGGCGTGCGATTGATACAGAGTCGCATTATGAATGGTAGATGCGACAGTTTGGTTCGCTGCATCCGAAGCAGTGGTTGCAGCAGCGCTCGCACTGTTCTGTGTGTTTTTCCAGTCCACTGCACCGAACCACTTGTCGTAGGCATCGTACAGCGCATTCTGAATTCCGGCAGACACATCATTGATCATTTCTGAGCCCTGGGATTTTGCTTGCGAGGCAACGTCTGCCGCCTGCATCCTCCGTATGTAGTCCTCACGTGCCCATCCGGCGTCGGCGAACCAGAAAATCCATCTCCACGCGGCGCGGATCAGCAAAGGTAAGACGACGAGCCAGACGCTCATGACCAGGATGGCGCGCAGGCCGTTGATGATCATGGTCACGACATGTATGCATGCTCTTTTCAGGAAGACGGACCAAGGTAGTGTCTTTGGCATGCCGGCGTCGTAGAGTTTGGTGAAACGGAAAGGAGTCTTGCACAGTTCGCAGTGTTTCTTGTGCGAGTGGCTGAGCCATTCCATGAGACAGTCCTGATGGACGAACTTGATGCTGCCACTGCACTTGCAAGGGTAGAATAGAGGTTCTCCAGGAGCAGCCTCGCTTCTGCATATGCGACAAGTCTCTCCGGTCTGGCCGCCATCAGTGCCCGTCCTAATCGAAGATGCCGTGTCTCGTCGCTGCGGAGGGGCGGGGTTGAATGTGACATCGTTCATAATGTCAGGCGCATCATCGGAAGGATCGACGTGGCCGGCCGTGAGGTCTATGGGGTCGTCCATGGTGGAGGAGGTTGAGGGAGAGGCCCGCAGGCTGCAGTAAGGCGTCTAGTCGATCATCGAGCGTCCGGTCGCTTGCTGCAGCGGTGGTGATGGTCGGTTCGGTGCGTTCGACGAGTGATTCGGTTGATTGTGGGCGTGGAGAGATGTGGCGCAAACGCAGCGCTGTCGGAATTGAGCAGTCACAGAGCGGTGGTATAGATGTGATTGCCGTAGAGACTGGGCTGGACAGGGCTGGAGGTGGAAGTGGAAGGCTCGGAGTTTGTCGACGCCAAACGCCGATCCCCAAAGTCTTGGCATTTCATCACGCCAAACCAACCAAGTAGACTCCTCTCGCCGCGAGTCGCGCGACAGCGATCAGACGCGATATGCTCTGCGTATCCCAACGGTCCCCGTCTGTCGATACCCAAGTCGAGCAGAAGTCCAATATGGCGACTCATGCGGGGCGGAGATGGCGTTGCTCAGCGCGCAGAAATGGGCCAGAGGGACGTGATGGTGTTGTGAAGTGACGACATGTCTGCCTCTACGCGAGCTGGCACGAGCGAGCATCGCATCCTGCTTGACTGCCCATAACCACCCACCGCACTCCACTCGCCGTGCTGTCTGCTGTGTCTCTTCACTCGTCCTCGTCGACAGTATCCCCTTTCCCTTTGTCACTCGTCCTTCTGTTCACTTTTGCTATGCGCTTGTGAGAGTCGTTTGCTTTGTCCACCGCGTCGTCCAGATAAGCTCGCGCGGCAAGCGTTCGCGCTAAACCGTAAAGCTGCTGAGCTTCAAAACATCTCCAGGCCTACATGGGTTCCCAATCCTCCGCCTCCACCGCCAAACCGCCCCAGGCAACCACATCTGCCACCATGGACGGCACGCCGAATGGCAACGTCCACCATGGCCAACAACACCGCCGCTCCTCGCGGAACCACCGCCGAAAAGGCAAAGCGACGTGGTCGGGCTGGGCTGCTGATAAAGGCGTGAAGCTGTTCATCTGGTATGCCCTGTACCAGATCGTCTTCCACTGCCCCAGCAGCCAGAGTCAAATCACCGACGACACCAACCACGTCTGCAAGGCCTACCTGCAGGGACGGGACTTCGTTACGCCCTACGCCCAACCATACTACGATGAATACCTCGCCCCATACGTGCGCCAAGCACAACCCTACTACGATGTCGCCAACGAGAAGGTCTACAAACCAGCGTACTCTGCCTATGAGACCTACGCCGCTCCTCGTGTCGCTCAAGCTCAGGTGCTCAGCCAGCAGCAGTGGGAGAAGACCATCAAGCCACAACTCGATGTAGCACAACAGCAAGTGGGAAAGCAATACCAGCAGTCTCTGGCTCCACACGTCAAGAAGGCGACAGATGTGGTACAGCCTTACTACGACGGCGTAGTCAACTCCGCTGCCGACATCTGGCAGCTGGAGCTCGAACCCGTCTATCGTAAGACAGCTCCTTACGCAGAAAAGATCTACCAACAAGGACAAGCCTTCGCTGTGAATACTGCTTTGCCACAGGCTCAGTTCGTTGGTAGCACTGCCTGGAGCTTCTGGACACGCAACATCTGGCCACGCATCCGCATCTTGTACGGCGAGAATGTTGAGCCCCAGCTCATGCGCATCACCGAGCGCCTGGGCAGGTACAAGGATGGCAAGAAGCTCGAAGCTGAGATCAGTAGCGTGGAAGCCTCGTCCAAATCTGCCAAGGTGTCTGCAAGCGTCGAGTCTGTGGCATCATCTGCCTCGTCCACCCTCAGCCAGGCTACCGAGAGCCCGTCGTCCGCTGCGAGCGCCGCCGTCCACTCGACACCCTCCCCGTCTGCTGATCCCGTGACGCAATTCACCGAAGACCTCGCGAGCTGGGAAGACATTAGCCACAAGGCTGTTGAGGAAGGATCCGAGGATCTTGCAGAGCGCATCCAAGAAATCACTGCACAACAGGTCAAGAGCGCCCACAGTGTGGGGAACGCTCTCGTCACTCAATTGGAGGCGACCAGCGAGTCTGCAATGAACGGCGTGAAGAGTCGCATTCAGCAGATTGTCAAGAGCCTGCCGGAAGATGCTGAAGAGAAGGACATCGAAGCTGCCAACGGGGACTTGGTCCAAGCTGTGCGTGCCGCCGGACAGAGCATTAAGCAGAAGGCACAAGCTGTTCGCGAGTGGCGCCAAACACGCCAGAGCGAGACGGAGAGCCTGGTCGAAAAGGCACTTCAGTCCACTCTCGAGACTGTTGACAGCATTCGTGAGCTCCGCCTCACGGAGATTGGCCGAAAATATGCTTCGTCTTCGCTGCCTCACAAGCAGTGGAGCAAGTACAACGACATCAAGAAGGCAAAGCAGACGTGGCGCAATGATGTTGAGAAATCTGCACATGGACACAAGGGTCTTGCCGAGGCAAAGCATGCTGTCGAGGAGATTGAACAAATTGCCATGGGCGTGGCTGAGGACGCTGCGAAAGAGCTTGGCCGGCTGAAGAAAGTCGGTCAGTGGAAGATTGCCGCCGATGATGCCAGCGACGATTTCGAGACCAAGACCATTCCACCACCAGTCCGCAAGGCGAAGGAGTACATCGTTGAGCAAGCTGCGGCTGCTGCAGGTGCTGCATCCCAGGTTGTTCTCGGCTCCGAGCAAGATACAGTCGAGAGTGCCACCTCTGTTGTCGCCGAGAAAGCTTCTCAAGCTGCCTCGCAGGCCAGCGAGGCCATCTACGGATCGACAGGGAGCGTAGAGAGCGTCGCCAGTCAAGCATCATCTGCGGCCTCGAGCCTCTCCGAAAAGGTCGTGGGCTCATCCACCGGGTCTGTCGAGAGTGCAGGAAGCCAGGCGAAGAAATCGGCTTCGAGCATCGCGTCTGAAGCGTCCAAATC
Organism: Cercospora kikuchii; assembly: GCF_019650295.1. Taxonomy (NCBI): domain Eukaryota; kingdom Fungi; phylum Ascomycota; class Dothideomycetes; order Mycosphaerellales; family Mycosphaerellaceae; genus Cercospora; species Cercospora kikuchii. The sequence continues at coordinate 3,046,130 of NW_025408586.1, forward strand.
GGCTTCTGATGCTGCGGCTTCTGCCTCCAGCGTCGTATTGGGCGAGTCCAGCTTGTCCGATACTGTCAAGCAATCCGCCTCTAGTGCTGCATCCAAGGTTTCTGAATCTGCGTCTGATGCCGCATCCAAGATTGCTAAATCTGCGTCTTCTGTCAGCAGCTCAGCCTCAAGCGCTGTTGTAGGCGAGTCCAGTCTTTCCGACACGGTCAAGGAGGCCGCCTCATCCGCGTCCAGCGCCATACTCGGAGAATCAAGCTTCACGGATTCCGTTACGAATGCTGCGTCCGCGGCAACTGAGAGTGCGAAGAGTGTTGGCCCTAAGCTTGCTAGCATGCTTGCAGCTCAGAAGGACCAGGCGAGCAAGAGTGCCGAGAGCCTCGTGAAGGAAGCTTCATCTGCCATTAGCAGTGCCACCCACACACCGGTGGCTTCTTCGATATCCTCAAGCGTCTCGTCTGCTGCAAGCGCCGCATCTTCTGCCGCGGCTTCAGCATACAACGACCTACCCGATGCTGAGGATATCGCTGACGCAGCTGAGTCTGCGGCGAAGAAGCCGAAGAAAGTGTTCGCTGGTGCTATGGCACAAGAACTCAAGGAGCCGCGTGAGCCTATCATCGAGGGCGACTATGGCGACATGGTCGACACTGGAGACCTCTACGCGGACTACAGCGAGGGCGTTCAGAAGCTCATCAACGGAGCCGGTGACAAAGCCAGTCAGCTCACGCAGGCAATTGAAGATGCCTTGAAGGGCGCATCTCCCACGCACGGGTCCGTTGAAAGTGTGAGCAGCCTCGCCAGCGCACAATATGAAAGCGCACTTTCAGCTGCCAGCAGCGCTCTTTTCGGCACACAGAACGCCGCCGACAAGGCCACCAGCTCTGTCTACGATCAATACCAGGCAGCGGTGACCGCTGCATCATACGCCATCTATGGTACTCCAGCTACTGCAGCACCACTCGCCGCTGCCAGCTCAGCATACGACAGCGCCGTCAGTCAAGCCTCGTCACAGTACGAAGCCGTCAAGTCGTACATCTCTGCGCAAGTATCTGGCACACCGCTGCCCGTACATGAACAGGTTCTCGCCAACGCTCAAGCCGCATATTCATCTGCACTCACAGCTGCATCTCATGCCGCCTATGGTACTCCTGTCACTGCTGCGCCCCTCGCGGCTGCCAGCTCTGCCTATTCAAATGCTGCAGCTGAAGCTTCAAAGCATTACGATGCTGTCAGGTCCCGCGTTTCTGCGCAGATATCAGGTACTCCCAAGCCTGTCCAACAGGAGATGTTTGAGTCGGCAGAATCTGCATACTCGAACGCTTTGAAAGCTGCCAGCTCGCGTTACTATTCCGCGTTCCCAACGCAAGGCTATCTGGAAAGCATCTCTTCCGTCGCATCCTCCCGACTTGCCGATGGCGTGAGTGCCGCTCAAGAGCAGTACCAGAGTGCCAAGATCGCTGTTGGGGCTGAGCCCACCCCCGTGCATCAGCAGTATCTGGCATCGGCTCAGGCCGCCTACTACCAAGCACTCGGTCTGGCGCATGGTCGCTACAACGAATTCGTTGAGGCAGCATCTAGCGTGATTGCCCCCACACCAACCGCAACTGGCTATCAAAAGTCGATCGAGGATGCACTAAGCGCTGCACGAAGTGCATACACTGCTTACACTCAGGGAGCATCAGAAAAGTACAGTATGCTTCACGAGATGGCCAGTGAAGCTGCCAGCGCGCAAGCTACAACAGTTGACAAGGGAACGCTTGATCATCTCGATTCGCAAATCGTAGACGCCGTGGACTACGCCAAGAGTAAGCTTGCCGATGCAAGCAAGTCTGTCAGCTCTGCATATGCCGCTTCAGCAACGACTGGCAAGCCACTCGCTTCCCAAGCCTCAGAGAACTGGGAAGCTCTGATCTCCAAAGCAAGTGAGCAGGTCTACGGTGCGCCGGCTCCGTTCACTGCTGTTGCCTACAGCTATGCTACTGAATATGCTGGGTCAGTCACTGACGCAGCCGCTTCGGCCACCGCTGCTGCGGCAGCTCAGTTTGAACAAGTCCAAGCACTTCTCTCCGAACTCGTTGTCGGTAAAGAGCCAGACTTCACTGCCAGTGTGTACAGCAGATTACAATCTGCGTACTCTACGGGCGCCCCCAACTTGGCGTCGCAGATCTCGAGCTACGCAAGCGACTCTTACGACTCGATGTCATCCATTGTGTCTGCGGCATTTGTTCCACCGACACAGGTGCCCTCTATCCTGGAACAAGTCCAGGAGCAGCTGAATGCTGCTGTCAATGCAGCCAGTGCCCAGGCTTATGGCACAGAGAAGGGCACATTTGAGGTTCGTACCGTACCCACTACTATCACAATGAGACCATTGCTAACGATCGTACAGCAAGCTACCGAGGCCGCAGCAAGTATGTACAGTGACGCCGCTTCCCAGGTTTCTGACGCCATCTACGGTACGCCGGAACCATATGTCGCCGCAGCACAAGCATCTATCCTCAACATTGGTGCATCAGCCAGCGCCGCGATCTCTGCCGCCATCTACGGAGGTCCAACACCCACACTTTCTGCTGCCAGCAACGCTGCCGCTTCTGTCGCTTCCTCCATCCAGAGCAAAGCTGCAGAACAGGCTGCCTCGGCCAGTGCAGCCGTCAGCAGTGCTGTCTACGGCGAAGAGCAAACCTACCTCGAAGGTGTTCAGAGCCAATTGAGCGCAGCCATGGCCAGCGCAAGCAGTAAAATCTCAGAGCTTGGCCAGGACGCAGGAAGTGTGTTGAATGAAGCGGCGAGCACTGTGAGCTCGGCTGTCACAGCTGCGACCGACAGAGTGAGGGATGAGCTGTAGGAAGCCTCAACTATCTCTGAGAAGTTCGCGTTGACTGCAGAACATGCCATCGAGGATTTTGTACGAGAGATGATGCAGCTGGCTTTCGTGATTCCTTTTGACATACAAATGGACATCTTGAAAGCTGTTCTGGGGAGGAGGACGGCGAGGCGGTCAGTCCGGCATTGAATCGCTTGCTTGAGCCCTACTCAGTCACGAAACGAAGGGAAGTAATCCAAAAGAAGGAGGAACGTGAAGTGGTCATGCGCGCATGAAGAGGGACCCAGGACCTTTTTCGACGCAACAGAAACGAGTCATGAGATTTCCGCAGTTGTTGTTGCTGAAGAGGGTGGTGGCATTGCATTGAGTCGCGCTATTGGGTGTTGTGTACATGTGATCTATCCTCTGGCGTTGTGTTTTGGGTTCTTGCTACACCTTCTGGCATGGTATGATCACAGTGAGATATCCCATATGATGTAACGCTTTTTGTATAGAATTGAGAATGTCTTCCACATCGGTCCCATTGGACTCTTCCCTTCACACGAGAACAACATGAGCTTGTCACAGGATGCATTGAATATTGCTTGGAATGCTATAAGGCTTAAGACTGAGGCACCGGATTCGAGAACAAAGCCTGCTGCTGACTGTATACCAGGTAGTCGCAGCTCAGCAGGTCTCATACAAATAGAACAATTCGCGGAGAGCCATCCTCTCTTCAAAAGCACAGTCGTTTCTTCTCACACTTATCATTTCCGTTCGCATCGACCTCCGACAACGCAGCACACCACGCCACGCCACGAACCACTTCCTGCCCTCCCACGGACTACCTGCTCCCAACACAGAAACTCCACATCCAAAAGCCCAACCACCAAAGCAACGATGACTCTATCGATTCCCTCTACCAAATCTTTGCTGAAAACAAATTGGCATTTCCCTTCCTGCATCCTCCACGACCTCGACCCCATCCCCTCTTCCATCCCATCTCCTTCCATCAAAGCCGAAATCTTAGCTTGCGCATTCGAATACGCTCGTTCTGTCATACCTTCTTATAAGAACTACTCTCGATACTTGGCTTTCATGCGAATTATCATTATTGGAACAATTGCGGAATTTAAAGGGGAGCCGTTCGATCCATCGACCTACCGAAAAGATGCTAGGATTCTGTACGGGTCGTATGATTTAGATGAAATTTTGACGGGGTTGTTTGGAGATGGAGAAAAAGCAGAGGAAATGGCGAGGGAGTATAAGACTTTTTTGGTCGTGACTAGTGAGAAGACTCGCGGTGACGGAAAAGAGAAGAACCAGAGGTCGATGCTTTTCGAACACTATCGGAATACTTTGTCAATTTCGCCGAAGAATTGGTTCCGTCTTCGAGATTGCGATGCGTTGTGTCGGTTCACGATTGCGGCTGCGTTATGATGTAATGGTTCCGAAATTGATGGAGATGGAGAGAAAGATGGAAGAGAGGTGTTTTGGTTTACTGAAGAACAATGGCGCATTCTCTCAGAAATTGGAGTTCTAATGTATGACTCTGTGGCATTTCATAAACATCGAGCGGAAGGGGAGACGAATAATACGTTTGCGTATTTGGATGAAGGGTTGAGGAGTGCGATGTTTAGGGGGGCGAGGGAGGGATTGTGGGCCATTGATCAGACGTTTACATCAGCGGTGGCGTTGATGAGGACAGAGGATGGTGTGAATGGGGCGGGGAGGGATAGTCCGAGGGCTTGGACCGTGGTTTGCAATATGTTGAGATTCTTCGGTGGACCGATTCATGTTACGATGAGGAGGTATAGGTTTGTGGAGGAGGGGTTGAGGATTGGGAGGGAGGAGGATGAGGTTGTGAGAGGGTTGGCGAGGAGGAATGAGAAGTTGTGGTGGAGGAGGAAGGGCGAGGGAAGTAAAGACGAAGTTGGGCTGACGAAGGATGGTGAGAGTATTGAGGTGGTGATTGGGAGGACCAGATTCGAGAAGTATATGGAGAAGAAGGGCGAGTTGTTCTTCGATGGGTTCGTGGAGATGATGGAAGAGGGAAAGAGCAGAGACGACGATGTGGCGGGGTGTTGTGCTGGAGAGGGTGGCGAGAATGGTCGAAGTGTATTTGGAGCTCGCATTCTAAGCGAGGCGGAGAGAGAGGTGTGGAGGCAGTATGCTCTTGGCTTCAACGGTCGGTTGAGGCGGGCATTCCCTGAGGTCGACTTGGATCCAGCACTTCCCGTGTGAATTGGGCATGGCTACTGCGGGTTCGCAGACAACATCTACTTGAGCATCGCATTGGAAAGAACAGTACTCAGCTTAGGTGTCTGGGATCAAGATGGTCGGCTATAGTCGAAGGGGAAGGAAAAAGAATAGTCTATGTGCACGCCTTTCATGCTATACCACATCTATGGAAGACCTCTCGCGATTGCTTTTGCGTATGAGAGTCGTAAGAAGCTCTCTGATCCTGACTCCAAACAGTACTACCAACATATAGTCCCATCAATCATTCTTCGTGATGCGTGTCTCGCGTGAATCGTCGTTTTCATCTCCATCAGTACTACACGCAGTGTTGGGTATACCGTCAATGCAAAACAAAGGGAAATGTTCGTCTCCAGTCCAGTCTAGTGTGCGATCGCCGATCATGCAAGGTCGTTGATATTGGATCAGATCAACCTAATCCGCTGCGGTGATACCTGCTGATGCAACAGGGGGTAAGGGGAGATGAAGGTAATGGCAAGTATGTGCAGGGTGAGGAGCAAATGGTCCAATTGGACAGAGCCCATCTCGCGGTCCAGCTTGCTCCCATGAATTGAGTCGCTCTTGATGGACTGCACGTGGTCGACATCCTTCGGGTGTCGTGCCTGGCGTGGGCAGAGGTCGGATCTCATGCTGATCGCCAGCATTAACGCATGCGACAGACTTGGCTTTGCGAAGCGCAGGCCTTTCGATGATGCGAATCGTCTTTAGAGCGTTACACTTTGTGATCGTAGCTGTCCGAGCAACGGCGATCGCTTCATCGCCAAGGCATTCGAAACTCAAGAGAGAATCGGACGTCCTAAAGGAGGAGAACGATGGAGTACGAGAGGGCAAGTCTCGAGTCTTGAGGTCCCAGCGGCATGCTGCGGAGGAGCTTTTGCTGCTGTTGCTGTAATCATCTTCGTGGTCAGACCATTCCGTGCCGGCTGTCATGGTAGTTCGGATTGTGCTCCGACTTTCATATGATGAAGTCGTGCAGGTACTCGAGTCCGATGCGGAACTATCGGAGCGGGAGTGCTGATACTTCTTCTTGCGGACGCTGAGCCCGCTGCGTTTCTGGATCCAGGAAAGCATAGTTGAGTTCGTTAGGGTTGTGGTGATGAGATGGGTGTGCTTTGAGTTTTCAGATGTAATATGTGGCTTCGGTCGAGACCAGTAGCAAGCTGTATCGCCCTTGAGCAGAAGCTATAAAATCGGGTGACAGCCACGCGGGTGAGCAGTATTGTGGAGGGTTTAGCGTAGGAGACTCGAGACTCGTGCAAGTGATGCACTTTTCCTTGGCAGCGGTGTTGGTGTTCTGTGGTGATATTTGTGGAGGGGGTTCCCTGATTTGATGACGTGGAGTGGATGCTTCGCCTTGCTGTTGCCTCAGACGAGCGGCGGGAGGCTCGGCTATGAACTGTCGCGCTGTTGCTGGCGAGAGAAGAACGTCAAAAGACGATCGCGGCGTGGAAGCCAGATTGCACCAGATCAATTCAAGTCGCCCCACAAGGGTCGTGAAGAGTCGAGGCGGTCTCCAGCCGTTGCCTTGACAGGTTGGTTGGCGGCTTGCAGTCTGGCTGCTCCAGGCGTTCGGGCTTGTGTATGAGGCTGTTTTGTGGCTATCACCTGGCTGTAAGGCTGCTATGGCTCAGAGGTTCCTTGATTTGAAGCAGCGTTCGCACGACTAGTGTGCTTCCACGTATCAATGGCGAGGCGACTGCCAGCCAATGCTGAAGAGTGAGGTGGACGAAGAAGCTGGATGATCTGCGAGAATGGTTCCTGAGAGATAAGCTGGGCTGACGAGAGCGTTGATGCTGGATACCGGAGTCATCCGCCGTTCCAGGAACTGGCGATGCTTGATTTTGCTGGTGCAGATGCGATGACGGCCGGCGACCTTCGCGATGAGAGTGAATTTAACTCGATGGAAATGCTGTTTGGCGGAAGAAACTTGATTCCAGATTCCGTCGAGAGCGAATTGAGTGGTGGTGAGCGGGCGTATGGCTGGCGGAGGTCCGCCTTTTCCGTTGCCTCCAGCCATCACCTGATGCCTAAGCTGGAGGCTGTTGGAGTCGTTGGTCTGCCATTTTTGTCGGCGTAGCGACCTGGGTGTATTCCATCGATCGCGGAAGTCTGCTGCATAGGGAATCTATTGCGGTGGACAGTAAGCCACGGGAGGCTATGGACAATGCAGCCAAGTAGGGCTGTGTTGGGTGACGATCCTGAAGAGGCCGACAGGTCGGTGTCTGGCAGTCGACAGGGAAGAGGTGTTGTAATCCAGTCCGAAATAGATCAGCACCCCGGAGCGGCACGAGCTTTCGCTAAACTGCGCGTCATCCTCCGACGCGGCGACATGGGGGTCTGCAGCCGAGCTAAACCTGTCTTCACCTCCTGAGCTTTTGACACAGCCTGGCTATGGCTCTCTGCTGACCACCGGAGAGAAATGGCCAATTGCTGACCAGTTCAGCACACATACACCTGGATTCCGCAAACCTTCTGCTTCTGGACGCTGGCCCCCCTTCCCCATCTGGCAAGTGCTATCCTGGCGTCTGACCTGGCTTTGTGCGGCCGCAGGCGGACAGCAGCAAGGCTCATCGGACTCACGGCATACGACTGCAAGATGGAAGCTACGGGCCTGTCATTGCGCAAGTCGAGCCCTACGGAAAAGCGTACAGCAGAAGTCGGTGTACAGCCGCAACGCGCCTTGCGCGGCGCCTGGTGACTGCATGGCAAGACTTGCTCTACGGCGCCTGAGGGTGGAGACACACGATGGCTAGACACCCGCCCAGCGCAAAAGCAACGCACGACCTACGTGCCAAGTCAAAAGTGCCCAGGCCTCGCGCAGTCTCGGATTTGTGTCGCCGTATTGCTCGCATTCTCGCATGCTTGGGACGGCCGCATTCGCCCGTTGTCCTCACTCACGCCCAAGTGTAGTGCATACTCTCTGTCATCGCGATTAGGTTTGCGGTGCACACGGTGACGGTGAAAGAAGACACCGATGTACCTGCTCAAACGACCGAATCAAGCAGCCTCCAGCCTCATATGGTGGCCCGCGCGAAGCGTGCACATTCCCGCGCGCCTGGGCTCTGAGCCAGCTGATGCTACGAGATTCCTTTCGCGACGCGCTGCATCTACAGGTTGGCCGTCTGTCCTGGCTTTGGACAACCGGAACCGAGCTGAACGACTTCTGTTGGATATTTGACTGCGTGTCTTTGACCTACACAGCTTTGCTCTGCGAAGCAGATGTCAAGTCTGAGACCATTGTGACACTGGGAAGATCTACCAGGGAATCCTTGGCGTTGATCCTATATTGGACTGCTCGACACTAGGATCGATTCCGTTCCCGGGAAGACCTGACCAGGCCGCCATATGGGAGTGACGTCGTGATCAAGCATTACAGCTTCCAAAAATTGTTAGACGGCAACAACTGTGTAAGTAACACTCGGTCGTGATCCGAGCACAGACCGGGAAGACCAGCGCACACTGCACCGAAGTAGCCATACCGAAAACTCAGATCCAGTCGCAGACATCTTTGAGGCCCTGTCAATATTTGGTGAGGCTTCGAACACCTCATGACCGTCACATGCGCAATCGAAGTATGCGCAGTTTCATCCGCTCGGCGGTGTGCAGTGTACTACGGATGCCGTAACGCTCAGCAGGCAGCTGATGATCTGGGAAGTCAGGGAACCTGGTGCTCTACCGGTACCCTCTACCCGCCTTGGAGGTGTGAGCGCTCGGAACGCTCGAGCCCACAATGTTCCATGTGGCTTTGAGGGATCAGCTTGCTCACGTTCGGCGCGTGTCAACAGCGCCACGTCCGACTGTCCGACGATCTGGCATGCCTGCAGACCTGTTGTCTGTCAGAACTCAAAGTACGTTTCCTGAATTGCAACTTCGAATGAGAAGTGTTTCCTGCCATAAACGACGACAGATCCAGGTCATCCAGTCACTCGGCGTCGGAAAAAGCATAGGTATCCTGTCATACGGATCACGGCCCTCCATCAGGTCCTGGGAAAGGGCGGAAGTGCTGGGCCAGAAGCTGAACTTTGTTTGTGCACTCACGCTGTCGGAGACGACAACGTCGTACTGTACGAGCACAGCCTTGGCCAGTGCGGCGGGCTCACAGTGTCCAGCCCGCACACAGACCGAAGGAAGTGAGCCCAGGAATTCTATAAGAAAGCGCAACTCGTCCCTCTGAAACAGAATCATCAGCACCAAGACCTCCAAGCCAAACAAGCACCTCTTCCAAGCCCAACGAGCCTTGACTCGATATCTCAATCACTCCTCCAACAACACATCCTTCACTACCATCAAGATGCAGTTCAAGAACATCGTCGCTACCGTCGCTGCATTTGCAGTCGGCACTGCCATCGCTGGTCCACTTCCAGTCGCCGATGTGAGTGATCCAGCATCTACCTTTACACAGTGAATACGATAAGCTGACAAGTTCCGCACAGATCGCGGCCCTGCAAGCCCGTGAGGAGAACGCCCAGAATGCTCAGAATGCCGAGCAATCCACAAACGCTGTGCAAGCCAAGTTGACGACGCAACACGAGCAGTTCCAGCAGGGTCTCCAACAACAGAACGAGAAGATGGGCGCTAACGCTCCATCCGACGCTCAACTCGCCCAGATCAAACAAGAAGTCCAGACCGCCCAGCAAGCCAACAGAAACAACGGTGCCAACTGGTGCTATTCCGGCTGTAACAATTACTGGAACTATGGCTACAGTAGCTTGTACGACATTTACGAGTGGTACTACCTCTACTACGCTCAGCTGTACAACGGCTATTGCGGCTATTACAGCTGGAACTACTGCTATTATCCTCAAAGCTACTACGGCAGCAACTGGGCCTGGAACAACTACTACACTTGGTAGATGGTCAGCAGTACTGCTGATACTGCTGGTATTTCACCAAAGAACCAAACGGACGGAGAGTATGCTGGAGAAGAAGATTGAGATGTCGAGGAAAATATTGGGCGCGCAAGACTGGCTGACCACGACGATGACGACTTGTTACGACGCATGTACTATCCGACCACAGACGCTATTGGCCTAGCAACAGATTGGGATCCGACCCAGACGCTACGACTAGCATATAGAGAGACCACTACTTGAGTAGTAATCATTTTGTAGAATGCGAGGAATGGGAATATTTGACGATCAGCTTTGCTTCCTTCTGCCTTCCAATCGGAAGTTTTCGGCCTCTCTCTGCCAGACACGTGTTTTGGCCAGTCATAGCTCATTTTTGACTCTTCCAATTTCTGCTGACTTCATCGAGTGACCCGAGCATCTGGGTCGCGTTCACAACATGCCTGCTGCGGAAAGTCAGCTTTGAACTCTGCCCAGCCCTTGCCTGGTATGACTTGCTGGTCAGCAATCCGACTTCCGAGCTTCGTATCTCCTGTTATTAGATCATCTCCGCTGACTCAGGAGAGTTGTCCTCTTTCTTGGAGAAATCCATCAATGTCCAAAGCCGCGAAAAGTTGTAGGCGCGAGTTCCCGGCTTGATCATTGTTGCATGTTGGTCTCTGAGTACCCAGAATATTTCGTTTGCAACGAAGTAGCTGCCACTTAACTGCCAGCCACGTCATTGCTGTTGGCATCTGTGCGGCCCTATAGAGAAAGATGCAGCTGTGATCTCGTGGGGCGGCGCAGGCCACGTGCAATTACGAGCATCCACGCAGTCGCAAGATGCCTATGCGTTGGTTGCTAAGTCTAGACCTTTTCTCACAATAGCTGCAACAAATTGTGCGCCAAAACTCAGCGACGCACTGCGAAACCTCTTGCTTCGTCAGGAGATCAACAGGACTTTTGAAAACTGCAAAGTCTGTACAGTCTTATGAGCGTAGCAACATGAATGTTAGTTTGGCATGTGCAATTTGAGCGTGACTGCCCATCATCAAGAAGTAAGCGCAACGTGCACGTACGGCTAAAAATTTAACCTGAATGCCAAGGCTCTTCCTCACTCGTCAGCTCAATTCAGTCTCTTCTATTCTTTGACTAAACCAAATTTCCAACTCTGCCGAACTAGTCACCATATCAAGCAAATATGGTTCTAAGTATACTCCGACAACCGACCAATGAGCGAGCCACCAGGTCGAAGAATATTGACGAAGCTACAAGTCCACCGTCCGCAATGATAGGCAAGGCCGAGCGACTATTCTCCCAGCTAAGGCGCCATGCGCCGCTGAAGCGATCACGATGCAGCAGAATCTGACTTCAAGACATCTATGGAAATGTCCACATTTGTCGTACGTTACGGCAGATCTGTCCCGCCTCTGTCTCTTCGACCAAACTCTCCTCGGTCACTACGTCATGCAAGACAGTTCCTCACCTTATTTATTCTATCTTGTGATTCTGCAATCGCAATGGCCATCAAGGTTGTGACAATTGTTTGAATTGAGATTGGAACAATCTACATAGAATGCCTGATAAGATTACAGGGTCCTGCAATTGTGGACGCCATGTCTACACAATTCCAATGCCTAGGGAAATGAACCTCTGTCGTAAGAATTCCGAAGTCGATTCTTGATCCAGACAATATTGATCTCGCGTGCAGACTGCATGGATTGCAAGAAATGGGCGGGAGCAATGTGAGTCTCCCTAGAATGACCTTCACACTATCCCAAGGCTGACTTTCACTAGGCACTCAGCACACATGTTCGTCAAGACCGAAACCATCGAAACAAGCAGTCGAACGCCCAAATTGCACACTATGAATGCGGAATCTGGCAATCCTATGGAGCGAGCCTGGTGTGACGAATGTGGCTGTGGGATATGGTTGAAAGCAACCAAGAGTCCCGAGACGACTTATTTCAAAGCTGGTTTGTTCGAGCATGGAGAGATTCCCCAGCCAACGATGGAGAACTGGATGAAGAATATGGAGAAGTGGGAGCAGCCTGCCTTAGGTACGAAGAGGCAAGCATTTGATGGGAATTAGATCGTTGTACGATGAACAGAACATTCACGAAATGACTCGCTTGTGTCAGGGTTCCAGATTGATGCAGTGAATAGCGTTTGCTTATTGACGATGATTCATACCATTCGCTCACCAAAGCACGTGAGTGCGCCGCTTAAGAGAGAGGTCCTTTCTAGACAAACCAAACACTTTCCCGCAAGGCCTGACAAACAATCGAAACACCACTGTCCGACCACTCAACAGCAAATCATCATTGAATCTCGAGTCCAAAACAACATCACGATGTCCTACAAAGTCTACACAATCGAGCGCCTCGGCATGAGCTCGCTCAACCATGTCGCTATCTTCGTCGGAACAGAAACTGACGGCGGCGGCCTGATCTTCCACGTCACCGGAAACATCCTGAGCGGTATGAAGTACGAGAAGCAAGTCTCCGATCGCCCAGACAACTCGGCATCGTTCATTGCTGGCACCCAGCGTCTCATCGGGACCCTTCAGAAATCGAAGCTGTCAGACTTCGAGTCTGCTTGTGAGAGCGTACCTGTGCCAGGTGCACAGCTCAAGCTGAATGGCACGCCGAAGGATCCCTCGAAACCGATCCGACGTTGCGGCGAATGGGTTGAGGATGCGAAGGCGAAGGTCACTGCCGATGGGATCATGCTGGTTGGTAGCACGGAACATGAGTGGCTCGTTCTGCTGTGAGACGTTCCTGCACTTGGCTGTAAGTCATGTGGAACGAATATGGACATATTCGAGAGCGTAAAGCTGACAGGGTTTGCTTCATAGACAGTTTCGCCTGACTTGATGCTACGAAAGCACATCGAGCCATTTAGCATACTGCGCGCTCCGGACACCGAGGGCTCACATCATGCACAGTCGTATCTTGTTGCGTTCTCCGCCGATAACGTGTGAGTTCCGTCTCCTAAATCTAGTGAGGCGGCATATGCTTCACCGAGGACTTTGAATACATACCTCAGGATACTGCGGACTCTGTTCTTTCCTCGCTGCAAAAGTCGTACAAAGAAGTAAACATTCGATCACCAACACTTATTTTTTGTGGAGTCCATATTGGTGCTCCTTCAGCCCGCCTCAAATGAGTTTCTATCCAATGCTTGCCCACCTGGCGGCGCTCACAGAGCTAGGAAAGGAACAACTCACGAACGACTTGCATCATTAGATACTCTTGCGGATACGTCGTCACGACGCTCTGTACCGTTTCGAGCCGGTCTGGTTTGAACCGACAGGCAAGGGTTGCGTTGCAGAACTCCCAATACTCTGGGTACCAGCCTGAGATCTCCCAATCGATGATCTTGATCTTCAGGGACGGCTCTCCATCTGCAGCAGCTTCAGCCTTCTCCACTATGATGTTCTTGGGCTGTGGATCACCGTGCGTGAAGGTGAGTGATCTGGTGGTTTTGAGTGTTGCCGCAAAGAGTGTGCGAAGAAGTGCCACGCATGATGCTGGCTCGGTATATTCCAACATTCGTAGAATTCCCTGGTTCATGTCCTCTTCGGTCTCGAAGGGCCCAAATAGCGATGGATTGTGCACCTTGCGAGGACTGTAGAAGATGCCGTCTACACAGGCCTGTTTGTCGACAGATCCGATGTAGCCCACCGACGGAATCTTTCGCAACTCGAACAGAGCTTCCAGAATCTGGCCCACGACGTCGCGCTTCTCGGTAGGAGTCAAATCTGGCCACGCCTGTGCGAGAGTCTGTCCCTTTATCATCTCCATGATGATGAACTTCCGATTCGTGCTTTCTTCGAACAAGGTTCCGTAGAGCTTGGGGACAGGAACGTTGCTGTGAGTTGCGACATAACTCAAGTTTTGCGCCTCGAGTAGGTCGACTGAGCGACCGTACTTGACAGCAAAATGGTCGCCGACTTGAACGACCTTGGCTGAAGCGTCTGGCGCGCTGAGGAAGTTCGTGCTTTGCAGAATCTTCTCGAGCGACGGTATCTGGGCTTCCTCCATGCCCTCGAGTCTACTGCGAACGTATGATTGAGCTGTGCAGATGATGCCGCGTGCTGTTGTTGCCTTCACGGCAGTGCATGTAAGTGCAAGTGTGTTCGAGTTGATAATGACCGCGGAAGGTGAGTGTGGTCAGGTGAATAGTCACATGCGCTCGCACGTTGCACTCGTCACCTACCGTATGTGACTCGTATGAGCCTCTACGGGCACGCCCACGCGACGCGACACAATCCCGAATGCGTGTGGCGAGAAAGTGGTGAACGTCTGATGAGATGAAATGGGAAGTCAACGAAGTGTCTGTAGTATCGCTAGGCTCACGCTAGTAAAGCTTAACTTAGTCCCTCGATGTATCACACACATTGAAGGGAATGCTGCGCAAAGAGCTGTGCGTCCCATAGTGTATCACAGGCTCAAGCGGCGTGATGCTGGGGATTAAGCTATAGGCTTTACGACAAGAGATGTGCACATAGGCATTTGTGGATTGACCATCTTGGCTGAACCTGCCTTGCCCGGGCTCGGCTGATCGGCGAAAATTGCGCCGACTTCCGATGACTTTTTCAGATGGCAAGGCCAGCTCCATCGACCGCAACCTCACGTTACGATCTCCTGTACAGCAACCATGAAGCGCAAATTGAACGAGAATGATGTCCCTGAGCCTACCGCGAGCAAGAGCGATTCCAAAACATCCGCCAAACCCACCTTCGCCGCCCTCAACCTCGACGCCCGACTGCTGCAATCCGTGAACAAGCAAAAGTTCAGCGCGCCGACCCTTGTGCAGTCCAAGACGGTTCCTCTCGCGCTCTCAGGCAAGGATGTACTCGCTCGTGCGAAGACTGGCTCGGGAAAGACTCTCGCCTACCTTCTTCCCACGATTCACGCCATCCTGCAACGCAAAGCTGGATCACAGAAGTCCAAAGCCACCAACACGCTGATTCTCGTCCCGACAAAAGAGCTTGCAACACAGGTTACCAAAAGTGTGAAAGAAGCGACGACATTCTGCGCGTCGGACATCAAGTGTGAGAATATCACACGGAACGAGGATCAGAGCGTTACAAGAGCAAGATTGACTGAGCTGCCGGACATTGTGGTTGCGACGCCTGCGAGGGCGAACCAGTGGGTCAATAGCGAAGTGCTGAAGCTTGAGGGACTGAAGCATCTGATCATTGACGAGGCGGATCTGGTGTTGAGTTACGATGGGGAAGAAGATTTGCGTGCGCTGGCCGGCTTACTACCGGATGGAGTGCAGAAGTTGATGATGTCTGCGACACTGAAGACAGAGATTGATACATTGACAAGCTTGTTCTTTGCCGAAGGAACAAAGCCGGAGATTTTGGATCTGAGTGCCGAAGAGGCGAAAGAGAAGGCTACATTGGCACAATATACATTGCGCACCGCGGAGGACGAAAAGTTTTTGCTGATTTATGCGATCTTCAAATTGCAGCTCATTCGTGGCAAAGTCATCGTTTTCGTGGCAGATATCGACCGCTGTTATAGGGTCAAGCTGTTTTTGGAACAGTTTGGAATCAGGAGCTGCGTGCTGAACTCGGAGTTGCCAGTGAACAGCAGACTGCACGTGGTGGAGGAATTCAATCGAGGAGTGTACGATATCATCATTGCGGCAGACGAAGGCGAGGTTGTCGGCAAGGAGGAGGGCAAGAAGCAGCAGAAGGTGGAAGAAGTTCAAGAGGCGGATGAAGAAGAGGAAGAGGTCGAGGGTGATGCTGAAGCCGAGCCTGTTGCTACAGAAGATGCTGCGACGAGACCTGCAAAGAAGCAAAGACGCTCGAGAAAAGATCGTGAGTATGGCGTCTCGCGTGGTATTGACTTCAGGCACGTCACTTGCGTGCTCAACTTCGACCTTCCAACGTCCAACAAGTCCTACACACACCGAATAGGCCGAACAGCAAGAGCTGGTCAATCAGGCATGGCATTGTCGTTCTACGTCCCCAAAGATCTCTACCGCAAGCATAAACCGACCAGCATCGAGCAATGCGAACACGACGAAAAGGTCCTTGCAAAGATCGTATCGAAACAGGCAGAGAAAGGCTCTGAGGTCAAAGAATGGGGCCTGGACTGGACCAAACTTGACGGTTTCCGCTACAGATTAGCAGATGCACTCCGCGCTGTCACTCGAATCGCCGTCCGCGAAGCACGAACCAAAGAACTCCGCAACGAACTGATCAAGTCTGAAAAGCTGAAACGCCACTTCGAAGAGAATCCCGACGACTTGCGACATCTGCGGCACGATACAGAAACGCATGCGGTCCGCGCGCAGCCGCATTTGAAACATGTTCCGGAGTATCTGCTGCCGCAAGGAGGCAAGGCAGCTGTCGCGAAGGATGTAGGATATGTTGGAATGAAAAAAGACCGAGTGAATGGCATTCGTAATCGGAGAGCTACGAATAAGGCGAAGGGAAGGGGCAGGCTGGCGAAAGGCAAGGGACATGTGGATCCGTTGAAGAGTCTGAACGCACGAGGGAGAGGAAAGAAGTAACCGGAGCTAGAAGCTGAGTTTTCGGTGTCGCACACGTAGCGAAGATAATGAGACGGCATCGGCGAACTCTTTCTGGTTCCAATGGTTCTGAAGCATCAACATGTGAGCCGCTCATCAGGATTTCTGGCGTACCATCTCATGAATTTCAATTCGTTATCCTTGTGTCGAGCCGAGCTGGAGCCTCCTTTGCTGCTCAGCAAGCACACTCTCGAGCAGAATCTTGATACTAGAGTCGGAAAGCGCCTGGAGCTGATCAGCGGTTGGGTTATCTGGATCGAGCACTGGCACCTCGAGCTTCTGTTCATCGATGTACGTTAGAATGCGGCCGGGTCCCAGATCATCGACCTCTTCAATGCGTTCTGCGGAATGGCCTTCGGCTACCGATGACGCCGTCGATCGCGCTTCTGTGGCTGCTCTAGAGTTGCCGTAGCCAGAGTCAGAATCCTGGTCTACGTATTTCTTGAGATTTCTGGAGTGGAAAGGCGGCGCTGGCGTGTTAGCCTGGACGATTTTACTGTCGGTACGGCCTTCGGTGCCCTGATTACCGATGTCGGGCTCCGTCTCACTTGTGGCGTGTCTTTTGATCTCCACACTGGCTCCTTCTTCCTCGGATACGATCGCCAGATCCTGAGAATGCTGGTCGTGCCCTAAGATGACATTATGATGATACTCAGAAAGCAAATGCAGGCACGAACTGTGAACCATGCCAAAAGCTTTGCATTTGATATTCATCTCAATCGTGTACACCTTTCCAAAGTTGATTCTGGCATCGGCTGGAAGTGTTTGTCCTGGGTCGTCAGGGACTATACGAATGCCGGGGTCAAGCAGTTTGCGTGCTTCATGACTCCGCGGCTGTGGTTGTACTAGACCTGTGTACACGATAGCCTGGTGCTGGCTTCTTGTCATGGATGCTGATCCCCGGAATGAAAGGATTGGCACCGCAAGAACGTGGCCAGCATTGCCATTGACCCGATTGACAACAACGAATCTGCGAACCTTGGCATAGACCCGCTCGTTCAAAGCGTCTTCCAAGAGGGACTGCGGTTGGAAGCGTGGCTCGCCAGCAGGCTCTGCCCATAGAGCCATGAAACAGCGACCCGTTCTGAAGAACTTTGGGGACCTGAGTTTGAAAGCGCTGCCGTGCAGTGAAGTCGAAGGCTGATCTCCCAACGTGTATCCTGACGGCAACCCTCGCTTCGGTTCAAGATCAACCCGACCGTAACGTAAAGTTTGGGACACCAAACTCTGTCGCTGCATCGTGTCGAGTGCGAGATCTAGATCTTCAGCGCCAGGCGGCAAGCGATTCGTGTCAAGTTCCAGAGCTGTCAATGCAGACTCAGACATCGGTGGCCACATTGGACCGCTCCACTCGTGGTCTGGGGGCGATTCTCTGTAGTTCGGGACGTTTGAACCGCGCCCTGTTTGGAGCACAGATGCGAAGGCATCTGCACCTTTCGTCGGATTGCCTGTCCCTTCGAATCCAAGCTTGGCAACATCTTCATTTTCATCTTTCCGTACTTTCGGATCGGTTCCAGAATTCTTCAAGGCGTAGCTATACTGCAGCTTCAGCATTCGCGTAAGACCGCTAATCGTTGAAGTCACGGCGTCTAGTCTTTCGACTATTTCACGAGTGGCAGTTTCATCATCGTCTTCATCCGCGCTCGTCCAGTCGCTACCACTCTCTTCCTCTTCCAATGGTCGCCTGAAGCCATTGACCACTGCCAGTACTGAATACGTCAGCAAATCGAGGTTTACAGTCAAAAAGTGCACCCGCTTACCTTCGATCAAGTCTCTAGCAAGTTCTTTTAGGTTTGCCAAGATGTTGCTTTTAGCGATCCTAAGAGCTTGTGATGGATCTCGTTGGTAAGTCTCGTCGATCACGCTGGATAAATCCATGCGCCAAAGTATGAATCGAGTGCGCTCCTCATCCCAAGCATGTTTTGTAGTTCCTTGAAAGCTGTCGTCTGACGAGTTTCCTTGAATCGAGTGGACGATTTCATTCAGAGAAGACTCGCACGCAGCAGCGTGCTCGTGCAACAACGCCACCGCGGGGTCGGCAATAGGAGGTTCCATACCTACGCATTCTGTACTCATTGGTAGGAATCGACTGCGACACGCCAAAGAACATATATGTTGCCTCTGCTGCTGACAGGCGATCCCAAGCTACCTTAAGCGACTGCAGTACACAGCCACCACCATCTGCAAGGCTGTGAGGGGCGGCCTCGGTTGTCCTGTCATCTTTCTGCGGTGGGGCGAATTACATATGTCTTGCAAACCCATTCACTCGTGAATATGATACTACCATGGAGGTCGCTGGCGTTGTCCTAAGTGCCATACCGATATGCGTTCTGGTTCTGGAGGGTTGGGAGGCCACGGAGCCACGGGTGAAGGCCTTTTGGAGAGCTCGTATCGCAATCTCAAGATACGCTCGCGATCTGAGAGCTCATCGCGATAATCTCGAAATCGCCATCAAGACATTGCTGCATGGGTGCATGTCTTCTCAAGAGATCGAGTCGTCATTCGAGGATGTGCTTAAGAGGGACTGGACTCATCCCGACCAAGCCGCACTTGCGACAACGCTCCGGGCAAGACACGGCGACAACTTCTCACTTTTCCAGTACGGCATGTTGGATATCTGCGAAGACGTCAGGCAAATCATGGTGCTTATGGGAGTCATTCCCAATGATTCGAAGGTGAGGACATGACTTCCCAAATGCCTGGTAGGATCAACTGAATGATGGAGTTTAGCTCCTTGGGCATCAATTGAATGTTGTACTTGCAACAAACAGTCAACCAACTCAGAGCTCCACGATATTACACACACGATTTCGCTTGCTGCTCAAGGACAAAGCCATCAAGGCTGCATTTATTTCACTGGCATCCAATATTGATAGCCTGATCAGTCGCCTACGAAACAACGAAATTTGGCAACAGCATAGGAGAGACGATCAGGCAATGTCGATATCAGCTGCTGCGCAACGCCGCAGGAGCCACCTCCAGGCTCTGGGGAACACCCTCAAAGCTACCACACAAAGTGCTCAGCCACCACGGACTCTTGATTTCGCGATCTTGCTGGGTGAACCCTGCAGAGACGAGAACGATGCATCGGAAGCGATGCGGTAAGCGTTGACAGTTCCTGAGCACACAAATCAATCGCTGACCATGTCTTCAAGCTATTTCGCGGCCTACCATGATCGTACGAATTGGAGGAGAACTATCTTCCATGCATCTGACACGATTGCTGCACACCGTTTAAATCAGAGTCATCCGCCGAACCACACTGTAATCTCAGATCTCTGGCCTCATCTCCAAGGAAACCACTTTGAGTGCTTGGAGCTACACCTGGATCTGCGAGGGGCCCAACAGCTGACTGGCTTCTATCGAACGCCATACAGAGTGTCATATGGCACTCCTACAAGCTCGCTCCGCATGTTGCCAGCACGTAGTCTGCTTGGACAACACATATCTCGTCCTCGGCGTCTGAACATGGCGGCTACCATCGCTTCATGGATGGAACTTCTCTACGGGACGCCACTAATGCCGGAAGCCTGGGATCCAGATGATATCAAATGCATGGACTTTGGCCCAACATCGACTGACTCTCTGTGCCTTCGCACAAAATTCGAGGCAATACTCACAACATCTTCGTAAGATTAGTGGTCGCGACTGTGTGAGACATGAGTAGCTGACCTTGAATCTAGAGCACCATCAAATCAATCGATCGGTACTGCTTTACTCATGCTTGGAATAGTCCTCATCGAGTTGTGGTCCAACAAGCCCTGCATAGCCTTACAGAACGCTACACCACGCTCCTCTGAGAATCTAGGGAGGATTCTGAACGACATGATGGCTACAGAAGGCAACGATCTACCGATCAAGTACTCCAGAGCTGTGAGCGATTGTTGGAGACTAGCACACAGACCAGATGCCTTCGAAAGAGAGTTTCGAGGATTGGTTGAGTCTGTGGCACAAACAGCTGCCATCTTCTAATCTTCAACTCCATCACATCTCGAAAAGCTTTGAAAGGTATATGGTCAAATATTGATCAAATTAAAAGACTACCTGCATCCACGTCTTCAGCTCTCCCTCCTCGAACCCTTCTTCACAGCATCCAAATCATCCCCATCACCCTCCCTCTCCACCTCCACAACCTCCACCTCATGACTCCCCTTCAACTCCGACAACACAACCCAAGTCGGCGCAACACAAAGCACCGTAATCCCAAAATTAATCCCAATACTCACAAAATGGTTCGCATTCCCCTCAGACTGCATCGCCCAAGCCACAGTCTGTCCCAACGCCTCCGTACCACGCAAAATTCCCGTATGATAGCTCAAATCACTCAAATCCGTCGCATATTGTCCCACAAGCCAGTAAAGAAATTGCTGGAAAGCTTGGCCACCGAATTGCCAGAAGAAGACGAGGGCGTAGCTTTTGTTGAAACCGGGTGTGAACCAGTCCCAGACGGGAGATTCGGTCGCGTCGTAGAATTGTTTTTGGAGGATTGTGGCCCAGATCCAGGTTCCGATGAGGATGGTGATGATGCATGAGAAGGCGGTTTTGGCGCGTTTGTTCATTGAGATGCGTTGGTTGTCGAGTAGTGTTGCGATGATGAAGGAGCTGAAGATGCCGGCGAAGTTGGTTAGGAAGCTGGAGAAGGCGCGTGCTCGGACGGTGAAGTATGTTGTGAGCCAGGTGCTCATGAAGCCGTTGTAGAAGTAGCTGATGAAGAAGGCGGGCAGTAAGAGCAGGATGCGGCGGCTGATGAAGAGCTTCCCAACTGCTTTGAATTCAGCTCCCCAAGTTGCGGCCCTTTGGGATACGATCCTGGTTCCATCTTTCCGCCAGACTTTGTGCGCAGGTGACAGGCAAAGTGCAATCGGAAGGCCAAGGCACATGATGACGATGAAGACAATGTATGTCGTGGAAGATATAGATCCCGCGGTCTCTCGATTCGAATTCAAACCCAAGTTGATCGCACCGCCCACGATAGGTCCTGCGGCTTTCGCTGTCTGCCAAATGGCAAGATAGAACGCCCGATCTCCAGGTGAAGGGAATCCAATAATGATCGCAGCTTCGGCAGCCCAAAAGAATCCAGCAGAAATTCCACAAAGAGCGCTTCCGAAAAGCATGAACCAGGTATTGGCGTTGACGTTGTTCGTGTACAGTCCAGCACCATAGAGCGGATAACCCACAGCTCCCAACGCCAGCCCATACTTCAGCCCAATACGGTTATTGATTGCACCTGCGGCCACACAAACCACAGCAAAGAGTCCATACACCAGAGCGTTCGCTGCTGAGACAGCATACGGCTCAGCAGCACCTCCGGCCCCCAACCCTCCAAGTGCATCCCACATGCCCGGTGCAGTAAAACTCACACCACACGCAACCAAAATCTGGAAAGGCACAGATCTCCATATCGAGCGTGAAGGCTGCACCACCTCTCCTCCAGCATCCATCGTCGAAGCCATCCCGTTATTCAAGCCCCAGTCCAGTGCTTATGTCTTGCTTCGTCCAGATATGTGTGTGCTGAGAGTAAGAAATGTCTAGACCAAAAGAAAGTAAAAACCTACCATCATTGTAGTATTATATCAAACTCGGCTTTATTCACAACCCCGTGCACGCATCTCACCGGCTCAAAAAAATCGTACTGTATGATGGGAAGCGAGGAAAAATTGTCAAATGGTTTCCAGTTGAGGTGGGTCGGGGGTCGAGCACGCCATCGTGGCGTGGCGTAGGGTAAGGGCTCGCGTATACATATGGCGACGAGCCGCAGAGTTGATCGGATGTCTTGTATGCTTCATAGCAGAGTATTAGACAGTAAGCCGAGGTCTTGACTTCGGCTGTTCATCGCTGCCAGAAAGTGAAGCAGCCACAGAGCTCAGCTGAAGTGCTGAGCTGAGGTGGAAGGTACGCGGAGCAAGCGGAGCTCCAACGTCGATTGGTGCCTGAGGCCACAAATGACGCGTAGACCAGCGTACACCAAACGCGCCATCACACGAACGACTGGTACCGATACTACTAGACGCGATCACGCAGACGTTTCTGTAGATGTGCTGCATATGAGAGCAGTTGTACGAAGCCGAATTCGTGCGACTATACGGTCATTGAACTTCGGAAGTGAAAGAGGGGAGAGCCGTTTCGAGTTTCGTGACATTGTTATATGGCTAGCTGAATTGTTCTGCCCGCCATATCCTATGCAAGTTCACACAATAGACAACAAGTATGAGACCTGATCAAATATCCGACGTGCCTACCATGCCAGTAGCTCGCCATTATCTCCGGCCGATTCGGATCCCCCCGACACATCCATACAAATCTCTTCCATTCTTCGTCTATGCAAATTCCAGTATGGGCTGTCCACTTCCTCAAGAGTCGAGCAATTCAACAAGACTTCTTCAGGAAACATCGTTCAAGTGTACAGGGGCGGGGTACTGTGCCGCCGTCTTCATCGTGCTGCATCGCCATAGCGACGTCTAATGGCTCTTGATATCACGGAGGAAGTCCTTGATGTCAGCCTCAATCTTGTGCTCGAGCTCGGCCATCTTCTCCGACAAGTCGGAGGCCTTCTCGGAGATGGTCTCCTCGACGCGGTGGACCTTGTAGCTTCCCTGCTCGACGATGTCGCTGTAGTTGGAGATACCACCGCCGTTCCAGGCGAGGATGTTCTTGGTGTTGCTTGGGACGTCGGAAAGGGCGTCCTCGGTGGCGATGGAGAGGAGGTTGGCCTTGAGCTTCTTTGGCGTGATGTCGGCAACAGCATAGGCAGAGTCCTTAGCTGGCTGGAGAGAGAGCAGGTAGGCGAGGAGACCAGCAATGTGAGGAGAGGCCATCGAGGTACCGGAGATGGTGTTGATGGCGTGCTTGCTGCCGATCCAGGTGGACTGGATGTTGAGACCTGGAGCAAAGATGTCGTTGCACTTGCCGTAGTTGGAGAAGTAAGCGCGCTCGTCAGCGAGAGTCGAGGCACCAACAGTGACGGCGTTCTCAGCGGCAGCTGGAGAGTAGTTGCAGGAGTCGGCGTTGTCATTGCCAGCAGCGACAGCAAAGTGGATGCCGGCATCAACAGCGGCGTTTACAGCTTGGTCGAGGAGAGGAGACTTGCCACCACCCAAGCTCATGTTGGCGGTAGAGCCCTTGAAGCCCTTTCTCTTGCCCTTCTTCGCGATCGAGACCTGCTCAGCGTGCGATTCGGCGGCGTACTCGACGCCCTTGACAACATCGGACATAGAGCCGGAACCGTTCGAGCGGAGCACCTTGACAGCCTTGACATGGGCCTTCTTGGCGACACCGTACTTCTTGCCGGCGACTGTGCCGGAGCAGTGAGTTCCGTGGCCGTTTCCATCCTCGTCTGCATCACCAGAAGGGATGGTCTTGCCCCAAGATGCACGACCTTCAAAGTCGACGTGGTCAACGTTGGTGCCAGTGTCGATAACGTAAACATCAACGCCCTCACCGCCGTGGTCGGCATAGAGGTACTTGTTGAAGGTACCGAATGATAAGCTATCTCGGTGCGAGATACGGGCAAGGCCCCATGGAGCGTTCTTCTCGATCTCTTCAGGCTCGCCGCCCAAGGTGTGGACTTCTTGGTCTCTCTCAACCATTTCGACCTGTAGACACACGCCAAATTAGCTTTCGAGTTCAATACCGGTAATGACGAAGCTGTTTCAAGCTCGGCCGTGCACCGTGATGGCTGCCTGGCTGGCCGGTGGCGAGTGCGAACTCACATCTGGGTGTCGGCGAATCTGCTCAATGGTCTCCTCATCGAAGTGACCCGAGTATCCCAGCAGGCTTCCTGCAATGTTGTATGTGTGCTTGAGACCGTGGAAGATCTCGTCCACCATGGGTGTCTGCGAGCGCTTGCGGAGCTCGGTCTTGGCCGATTGCGTCGAGAAGTGCAGGTCTTGCACCCAGTCGTGGTGGTCGGCGGCGAGGTTGGTGGTGACATGCTTCTTGAACTTGATCATGTAGCTGTTGGGGATCTCCTTCGCGTTGGTGGAGCTGATGATGGGAGCTGCATCGTTGTGGATGCTGTCGACCACGACTGGTGACGCGGCGACCACGGCGGCCGCCGACAGGCCGAGAAAGCCCTTCATGATGGATTTGCTGTAGAAGCTGGTCTACAGACGGATGAGTGTTGATGAGATGGATGAGAGAGATGAGGAAGAAAGAGGAAGAGAGTCGAGTGTGAAAGCGAGGAGCTGTAGGAAGCACGAGCACGACAGCTCTGGAGTGGTGCCGCGTGACTCTCTTATCGCACTCGTCATTCTGGCCCGTGCACAGCGCGCTTTCCCCAGCAACGCGGCCCAGTTAGTCCCGCCTCCGGCCTAAACGCCTCACTGCTGCCTCTCACATGCGGCGCTGTTTCACGTAATGTATGCAGCCACCGCTCGAAGGCGCTTGTCAGGTGGCTGTTCACCTTCCTCGCGCCAAAGCACCTGCCATAGTGCGCACGAACTGTTGGTCGCTGTTGCAGCGCGCGCTTGTTGGCTCTGACCTCACTTGCCGACCGAGAATAGATCCACGGCTTGGCGCCGTCTCTGCACCTCGAAACGCGCAGGAGCCAGGTCGTCTCCATCCATACCATCTCCCACGACCCGACACTCCGGATACAGACAGAGACAAACCGACCGAAGAGACATTGAATGCTGCTCACATGGTCTGATGTTTGCCGCGCCTCGCCGTCCGCCATGCCAGAATGAACCCGCGTCACGTTCCCATGCAGTCCTGGTGCCTCAGCCGCAACAATGGCGCTGCGCGTAGGCCAGACCGGGCGACTCAGATCCGCGTCCAGAGGCCTCAACACCGATGAACAAGCCACCGACACCGCTGCACTGATACGCATCCTCTTCGTCCAGCCTGATGCGCCCGACGATGTCGAGTTTGCTCGTGTGTCAGAAATCGCGGCGAAACTGCGGCAAGACCTGCTCTCGCAACCTTCTTCGAAAGATACATTCCGGCACGGCGGCGGCTTTCAAAGAATTCTCCAAGTACTTCGCAATGTCAATCTTCGGCTCAGTTCACCGCAAGATAACGACCTTGCTCTTGCAGCAGCGTCTGCGTTGTTGCAAACTCTGTTCCGCCTGCTGACGGAAGCCTTGGCTGGGCACAGCGGCAACGAGCGCTACTTCATCAACCATGCAGAGGGCTGGCCAGCGGTGCGAGAGTCTCTGGGAGCGACACAGAAGATCTTCGTCGACGCTGGCTACATTGAAGGTATCGCCACTCTGTATGACAGTTTGCTCGGCTGTTCCTTACGCCATTCCACGTTCGGACTTTTGGCTGCACAGGTTGGTGAAGTTGCTCAAGCAGGTGGCGATGATGGCCAAGCGATAGTCCAATCTCCAATTCTGGAAATCCCTTCGGCTTGCGCAATAGCTCTCGAGCTCGCGCTTGAGGCCACAGGAAATTCTGCGGCCAACGAGGATGGACATCTCATGCGTTGCGTTACCGCACTCTTCAGCTTTGTCTTGAGCGTTTCCGACGCGAATGTCCGAAGTGCTGTATCTCTGTGGAGGACTGACATTTTGACGAAGATTTTGAACATTCATCTGAGCTGCCCCCGCAACACTGAGTTCGCCGAGCTGATTCGAGCGCTGGTGCTCTCTATTGGAGGCTTCGGCCTCACAAACATCGAAGACGTGCACGCCCTGTTCAGGAGTGCAGCCACTTCTGATATTGCGCGCCAAGATCTCCTCTCTTTGCTGCGGAGCTCGAAGGAGCCTGCTTATGTTCAATTTGATATAGCTCGCCATGGCTTCGCGGCCATCGAGGTACCGAGCCTCCGCTGGGCATTTCCTCCGACACAAGGATTTTCGCTCACAGCATGGATCCGCATTGACGAATTCGATGCGCGTGCACACACAACTTTGTTTGGCGCTTTTGATGCGATGCACGCCTGCTTCGTGCTTCTCTATTTGGAAAAGGACAGTCACCAACTAATCCTCCAGACCTCAATCCGAGCTGCAAACCCGAGTGTGAGATTCAAGTCCACCCAATTCGAGCCTGGCAGATGGTATCATGTTGCGCTGGTCCAGCGTAAGAGTACCACCGACCCGAGTCAGAGCGTTGCGTCGCTTTATGTGGACGGTAATTTTGCCGAGCAACGCAGACTGCCATATCCCGAAACACCAGACGAGGCAAGCAAGTCAGATCCGACGGGCCCGAGGCGTCACAGACCGGTGCAGGCATTCTTCGGCACTACTCGCGGTGTTGCCGCTGATCCCAGACCGAATGTGGTGACGTCCCGGTGGTCACTGGGCCGCGCGCATCTGTATGCGATACCACTGTCAGATGAGTTTGTGGCAGTCCATTACCGACTCGGACCCCGCTATTCCGGCAACCTCCAGGACTGTCTCGGTCCACTGTTGACATACAGAGCCTCGTCGGAGCTGAACCGCCACAATGAGATTCTGCATCCGGAGAAGACTGACAAATCAGACATTGTTACTGCTACTGAGGTCAGAGGCAGTGAGGTAGCACCGGAAGCACGTTTGTATCTTACGATCACACCACATGCGATACTTGACTTCGATGCGCCCGATGCAAAAGGTCAAGGCGATGGAGCCGAGCTCGATCGCAAAGCTCTGGTCCGTTACCAAAAGCTCACACAGTCCGCGCGAGCAGTAGCAATCAACACTGCTGTCGGATCTGTAAATGACGCTTTCGCTCGCTCCTTCGGCACCGGTATCCTCATTGGTGACCCCGTAGTAGTTGTGCCTCGTGGGCTTGATGATGCCACTTGGTGCTTGTCTGGCTCCCTTTCTGTGTTGACAAAGCTGCTAGAAAGCGCTTCAACAAAACAGGCATTCTTGCAGGTCGTGCAAATTTTCTTCGACTGTGTCAAAGATAACTGGCGCATCAGCGAGGCAATGGAAAAGGGCCATGGTTTCGGCACACTTGCAATCATCATAAGAGAAAAGCTCGGCATCGAACTCGGCTCGTCCCAATCTACGCGAAGACCATCGACAATGCTCAACCTCGAGGATCGCCAGTCTATGCCCCGCGAACTGCTGGAATTGATATTGGACTTTGTTGGCTATCTCAAAGACTCGCCTGAGCAGTCCATGCTGGTCAACCCTATGGCATATCGTGTCCTTTTGATTGACTTCGACACCTGGCGTAGATGTGACATTGAGACGCAGCGACTCTATTATACGCAGTTTGTCGACTTCATCGTCGACAATCACAATGCGTCTTTCAACCAGAAGCGACTGACTCGCATGCGTTGTGTGAAGAGGATGATCGAGGCACTCAAGTGCGAGGAAATCACTCCAGACGCTGCACCAATCATGATCTCGGCCATACAAGCATTGGTAGATGGTCATTCGGCGCAGGCCATGTACCGAGAACTGGCCATGTTCGTCGCTTGGGGGCTTCACGATGAGCGTGCGTTGCCCGTGGCGCCTGCCCGCGGCTTTCCTGGTAGTGTGAGCGTTCGTCAGAAGGCCGGCTGGACGAGAAGTGCGCGCAATTCGAGACCTTCGACTCCCGGAGGGCCTCAGCAATCGCTGCCAAAACAAGGTCTGCAGCGCTCCGAGCTTGCGGTGCTCGTCTTGAAACTCCTGGCAAATATTGTCGCGCAAGATAAGACAACTACGAGCATTCGACGGCTGATCAAGGCAGTGACTGGTCGATGGCTTTTGCATCTGCTCTCGGAGAGCGACATTCGGGTCATTGAATTGACATTGAGTATCATCTGCAGAGCATTGTCTAGTCTTGGTCCTGACTTCAAGGCACCTTTCACAGACAAAAACGGAGCATTTGTGATCATGAAAGCCAGACTTAAAGCATGCTGGCGGTCGCCGTCGATTTGGTCCCTCGCTTTCGCCATTTTGTTCGGTCGTGACGTACCGCTTGACTGGCTGGGCGAGGAATTCACAGCTTTCCATCTGGTCGAATTATTGAGTGTCGACGATGAACTGCGCATCGGAAATTCTGAGATGCTGCAAAGTATCTTTGCAATGTTAGAAGCAGGTCTGCGAAAGGTAGCGTCTGACGACAACCCAGATGAAACGGAAAGCAAAATTCTCAAGAATGTCATTCAGTTCCTCGGAGAACTGTATGACAGGAGCAGCGCTTTCCGAGACTTCGCCTCCAATTCGCGCTACCTTCAAGAACTTCTCTTTGTTCTGTTCCCATTACTCGCCGGTACAGACAGACTTTCTGCCGACATGGAGCTGCAGTCAGATGCACTGTCTTTCAAGGGCGAGGAAGTGAGAATGCGACCTCACTCAAATTCCGTTGGCGAGCGACCACCGTCTGTCCGTAGTCTAAACATTCACGACAGTGAAACTGGCAAGAGGACACCTTCGCCGAGGGCTGCAAACCGAGTGCCGGCACCAAGAAGGATATCATCTTTCGTGATCGTCAACGATCGGCTAGCTGCGCCGCCCACACAGTTCAAGGCTCCAATGGCACCTCAGAACGGTGCCACGGTCAAAATCAACGTGACAAACAGTCTAGTCGAGAGTCTGCTCGAGCTGGGCATCACACTTTTCATCGACCAAGTCTGCTACAAAGACAAATTCAGCGGCATTGGTGTGTTCTTAAAAGTGCCACCAGGTTTCAAGGAGCACCAGGCCTATTTCGAGTCATATGTACTGGTTCATGCGCTTTCGCAGCTTGGTAGCCATCTCAGGCTGAATCAGCAATTACTGGTTGAGACAAGAGTGTTGACGAACCTGGCTCGGTATGCTCAGCACATGGCCGAAGCAGTGGCAGAAGGTTGGTTTATAGATGGTGCTCAACCACTCTTGGACTTCACTGGCGAAATCTTGGAGCACCTGCAACGACCCGAGATTGCCGAGATGAAAGCCGTGAGGCTATGCAGCCAGTCTACCACCGCGATTCGTGTCGTCTTCCTCAAAGCCACTTTGTGGAGGCTGGCAGAACTCAACGAGGATGCCAGCGAGAAGGATGTCAGCACTTTCCTGGCTAAGATGACATTCTGGCAAACCATTCTCTTCTCATCGGAGAATCACGAGTCGACTTTCACGAAACTGATTTGCTACCTTCTCTATCACAAACTGGTATCTGCAGTCAAGTCGGTCCGGTTGGCTGCTGCGCAGCTATGGCGTATTGTGCTAGTCCAGAAGCCGACCGAGACCGCAACGATGCTTAGCAACACTATGGGTCCAGAAAATCGACACCTTTCCACTGGCTTCATGAAGCTCGCCTCTATGGATGACGAGGACTTCCTGAACTGGGTGGATCGCAATCGGGACATGCTAGATGGTGTCTTCTACGCATCGCTTAGTAAGCCATGGGAAGACTTTGTGCAGACTGAAAATCGAAGCTCGGAAGAGACGACCAAGAACCGACTCAACAAGAGGAAAGACAAGCTGAAGCAATGGCAGACAGAAGAGACGTTATCGGACGATTTCCTCAACCGATACGAAGTGTCCACGAGTCATTGGCGCGCGAATGTGCATGCACAGGAACGTGCAAAGCTGCAGCGCGCACTGCAAGACCATCACGAAAACATCAACCAGCTTATCACAGCGTTTGCGAAGATCGAAAACTCCGTCAAACAGGCCTGTGGCTTGGACCCCACTCCAATCAATCGCTGGCAGCTGGATGAAACGGAGGCTGCCAATCGCATGCGCATGAGACTTGTCCCAGAAGCTGCTGAGTACAAGCCGGCATTCGAGCCACGAAGGAAAGGCTCGCAGCGAGCATCAAAGAGCATGCTGTCGGTCGACACACGTTTTCGTTCACATTCAGAGCCAGTTGGAGGCCAGCCACCTTCGACACCAACCATGCCGCTGGCGCCGATCACTGACGGGTCTAGCGAGCCAATCGAGTTCGTCGCGGACAATGGACAAGCGCGACCCCGTGGCGACTCTTTATCCGAATCACAGATGCTTGAGGGAGGTTTCGAAATGGTTGATGATCCAAAAGAAGACGAAGACGGCATGATCGAAGACAAGAATCGCAAAGTGATGACTAGTCTGCAGCGCGGGGATATGGTGCAGCAATTGTATAATGTCTCAAGAATCGTGGGCCTCGAAGCCTGTGAGGGCTTGGTGGTGATCGGACAGAAGTGCTTCTATATGCAAGACAATTTCTTCCAGCGCTCCGATGGCGAGATTGTGAGCGTATCGCAAGCGCCTGAGGACGAACGCGATCCATACATACAACTCATTTCTGGGAAAGACGTTGGAATCCAGCGCACCAAGCACGCAGTCGGCGATCAAGAGACACGTCATTGGACCTGGTCGGAAGTCCTCAGCGTTTCAAAACGCAGGTTCTTGCTCCGAGATGTCGCAATTGAGGTCTTTTTCAGCGATGGGAGAAGTTACCTCATCACTTGCATGGCGTCCAAGGTCCGAGATGACTTGTACAATGCCATAGCGAACAGAGCTCCGCACATTTACAGCTCGTCATCGGTGGCGAGTGAGGACTCTTGGCGACTGGATACTCTTCGCAACCCAGAGGAGGCACCCAAGAACCTTGGATCGAAGTTCAACAGCCTCTTCAACTCGGGACCAACGCATGCTGCCACGAAAAAATGGCAACGAGGAGAAATGTCGAACTTCCAATATCTCATGCTGGTCAACACGATGGCAGGCCGAACATTCAACGACCTCACGCAGTATCCAGTCTTCCCTTGGGTACTGGCAGACTACACAAGCGATGAGCTTGATCTGGAGAATCCTCAGACCTTCAGAGATTTCTCAAAGCCAATGGGATGCCAGACGCCTGCCCGAGAGGCGGAGTACAAAGAAAGATACAAGCAGTTTGCCGAGATGGATCAGAATGCACCCTCATTCCATTACGGGACCCACTACTCCTCAGCCATGATCGTCAGCTCTTACTTAATTCGATTACAGCCTTTTGTCCAGTCGTACCTCCTGCTGCAGGGTGGCAACTTCGATCATGCGGACAGACTTTTCGACTCTGTTGAAAAAGCTTGGCAATCGGCGTCTCGAGAGACCATGAGCGATGTCCGCGAGCTCACACCAGAGTTCTTCTACCTGCCAGAGTTCTTGGTCAATATCAACAAGTATGACTTTGGCGCAAAGCAGGTATCTGGAGAGCTCGTGAACGATGTGAAGCTGCCAAAGTGGGCCAAAGGTGATCCACACGTCTTCATTGCCAAACACCGGGAAGCACTCGAGAGCCCTTACGTCAGCCAGCATCTACCTGACTGGATCGATTTGGTATTTGGATACAAGCAGCGCGGCGAGGCAGCGATCGAAGCCACGAATGTCTTCAATCACTTGTCCTATGCAGGAGCGAAGGATCTTGACAAGATCGATGACCGCGTTGAGCACGTAGCCACTATCGGCATCATCCATTCATTTGGACAGACGCCGCATCAAGTCTTTCAGAAGCCGCATCCAAATTCCGAGGCAGACAAGCAGGCTGAGCCGAAGCTCGACACTCTGGCTGAGACGCTTGTCAGGTTGCCCGAGCCTGACATGAACACTGGCGAAAAGGTCTCAGATTTCACGCTTGCTCCATTGCACGGCCGGATCCTAGCCAGTGGGCCATGCAAGCTGAATGTGCTTCCTGAGTGCACGCGACATATGCAATGGGGCTTCGCAGATAACAGCATCCGATTCTTCTCATCGCAGAGCAAGCGATCTATGGGACTATACGAGAACACCCACGTCGGGCCAGTGAACACTGCGACTTTCGTGGATAGCAAGACCCTAATCACCGGAGGTCAAGACTGTACGATTGGAGTCTGGAAAATTCACCAAGCCAAGGACGCCATCGAGATGAGTTCCAAAGCTTACCTCTTTGGTCATCGAACTTCCGTGACTGTCCTTGCTGCCAGCAGAGTTTTCAGCACGCTTCTCTCCATTTCCAGCGATGGCCAAGCTCTTCTCTGGGGCCTCAATCGCTTCAGCTGTATTCGGGTCCTTCTCCCCCCAAGCAGCGGCCCATCAATCCAAGCCGCGAAGATCAGCAATGTCTCAGGCCACATCCTGCTCTGCCGCGGCGGCACAGTATCTCTGTACACCCTCAACGGCCACCTCCTCGTCGAGCAAAACCTCTGTGAACGCGAAGACGAATCGATCCTCTGCTGTGCATTCTACGAAGCACAAGGAAATGAGTTCTTGCAGCGAGAGCTGATCTTCACGGGTCATGCCCATGGTGTGGCGAATGTTTGGGCTCTGACGAACTTGAGTGATGGGAGCTGGTATTTGCAGTTGGTGAAGAGGTTGCAGCAGACGGATTTTGTGATGAGAGAGGGGAGTTCGAGGGCAGGTGTCGCGAGTGCGAAGGGTATCACGGCAATTTTGCCGAGCGCTAGAGAGGTGTGGACAGGTGATGAGGAGGGGAATGTGTGGAGGTGGGAGTGTGTTGTGAGGGCTGGAGGGAGTGGTGGGGGAGGTGGTGCGAGGGGAAGTCGAGGATGAAGTGAAGTGAAGGCAGAGTTTAGCGGTAAAAGCATTCATGTTCAGACTCAAACGCGCTGTGGTTGCCGTATCGCATGGGGTGTGAAGTGAAGCGGACTTTTGTTTGCTCGCTCCTGCCGATTTCCGTACTAGCTTGCCGGCATGCGCGGCGGACAAGGCGGGCGTTGCTCTTGCTGCAAGGCTCTTGGCTCTTGACGTCTTTCCATCTCCATCTTTTCGTCGACAACAGCAGCACCACATGGCGACCAGCGCCACCACGCAATTACGTTGAGGAATCCCGCGCACCAGAATCAACAAGCCAGAGCACTTCAAAAATGGCGCCACCGTCGACGCCAGACAAGTACCCGCCGCCGTAAGTATCGCCCTCCCGAATCTCTTCGCGGCCTTTGCAACTGAATTGAAACAGCGAGGCGTTCGACAAAATCATCACCATCAACGTCGGTGTCAAGACTGAGGACGCCGTCGAGGGCACAAACACTTTCAAAGTGCACAAAGGAGTCCTGTGCTTCTATTCCGGCTACTTCGACGCCTGCTTGAACGGCCAATTCGCCGAAGCATTCCGCGGAGCAGTAGATCTGGCAGAGGACGACCCAGGGACTTTCAAGCATTTCGTCGCCTGGCTCTACACTAGACAATTGCCTCTCAACCACGAGGCCGAGACCGGAGGCGGGCAGTGGCAGTCCATCATTCGTTTGTGGGTTCTGGCCGACAAGCGTGAAGTGCCGTTGCTTGCAAATCGGTGTATCAATGCTCTTCGAGAGCTCATCGCCGTGCGCTGGGAGGTGCCCATCAATCGACTAAAATTCGTTTACGGCAACACAACTCCGGACTCCCCACTCCGCCGATTCATCATCTTCTACATTGCTGTCGCTTCTGGTCTTCAAGTGAAAGACGAACAGAGACAAAACTTTCCAGCCGATGCTCTATGGGACATGCTCAAGTTGTCTTACAACAGGGATACGAGCAAATACATGTCCTTCGATGAGATCCTGGCCATGGATTTGTGCCAGTACCACCAGCACGAGAAGGATGTGCGCTGCCCACCAGAGAGCACGGCGCATATCAAACGCAAGACGAAATCTTGAAGCCAAGAGACGGCACTCAGGCGGAACGGGATCATGAACGCGTGAGACTCGATGAGGATTGGCTTCCATTCTGTCACTGGGGCTCTGTAGACGAGAAAACGGAGCGTACTTGTTGATGATGATAGGCCACTCTATGACCATACGGAGCCAGTCGCATATTCAGCTCAAGTGTACAGTTGTAGACACCACGGACTACCCCTGTAAGGCTGAAATTCAGTGATGGAACAAGGAAGATTGAAGCTCCTAGAGCGCAAAAAGGACACAGATAGTTCTGTGAAGCCATCAGTAGGGAAACCATATAATACGTCCTTGGTGAGCTTGACCTATCAGTCCTATCTCAGCTCCGTCCTGCGTGTGAGCCTTTCAGTCTCTCGGTTTGCTTCGTTCGCAGTCCCAACACAACACGTTTCGCTCCACGCCCGCAGCTAGGATCCATATCACGCGGATCTGCAGAGAGCATTCCTCAAAAGCACTGCACTTGACGCCTTATCAGGAGAGGGCCATGTCGCTGCCCTACGCCGACTCCTAATGCTATATGACTTGCACAATCCCCACCGGGCTACAGACCCGGGCCCATCGAGTCGCACTCAGGAGCTTCCAATGTTCACTGCTCACCGTTTGTCTACCAATTCGAAAAATCTTGCGATGATGGACATTCGTTGCTCCACTTCATAGCACCCAAATCCAGCCTCCATCTCCACTACACGATCGATGAATCTCATCACATTAAGATATCACAACTCTAAGATCGTTCTCGACCAAGTCTCAACTAATGAAATCTCATATGTTCTGGAGCGAAATTTCCACGACACATGCTGACGTTGAACTCTACGTGCTCGGTGAATCTTTATTACAACTGCAAACTTTCCGACGACAATGGAGATGGAGCAGATGAAAGGCAATAGCGAAGCTTCTGATAAATGCAGGTATGCATCCGGTAAATTTTTAAGTGTGGTTTCGACAACGGGGCAATCAGTGCCAGTCCGCGACGAAGGCAGATCTGGATCTCGATATAGATCTGGAGCTAACGACTGCCTTGAACGCTTGGTCTTGAAGCTTGAGAAGACAACAGAAGCTTCGATAACAATCGACAAGGTGCAAGATTGTTCTTGTATCTAAATCTCAATAGCTTGGTCTATCGGAAGTGAGAGCATGACGTCCAGCAGTAGGAGGAAGTTAGCACACTAGCAACCGATAGACAGGAGACTGAAGTACTCGTAAGCGCAAAAGCAAGATCAACGTCATGAGAAGGGGAAGCATGTGGCATTTCGGCCCGTAAGGTACTAGAGCCAATCCAGCAATAAATCTTCACAACAACATCAATCAAGCTTTCGCTACTGCAATCCCTCCACATCTCCCTCGCATGCCCTATCTTTCATATGAGGACATCCTGGTCGCCCAATTTACAAGTGCTTGATCCGGCGTGAAGTGTTCCCCAGATTTTGCGCGACTGACAAGTGATGTCCTTGACCGTTGCTGACTTCAGACGCTTTTGCACCCGGCCCGTGATCGGCGTCTTCCTTCCGCGCGCTCGGGTCAACGTCAACGTCAGCGGTATTCCCCGTCACAGAGCGAGTCATGAAGGAGATCTCATTTCGAGAGATGCACCCAAAAATGCTCCAGGAGATCATACACGTAAAGACTGAACTGTTTCCCAGAGATTTCTTCATATCAACGTCGAAAAGCAGCTGAGAATGTTGCACCCTTTGCAGCTGACCATGTACGCCAGTCCACATGGCAAGCTGCCTCGCTTACAAGCTATGCTGATCGCAGTGGCTAAATCGAGCAGAGTTTGGCCGACCGGCGATTGCCAAGAGTGAGAAAGAGTCGTACGTATTTTCGCGCGGTGACATGATGTAGGATCCTCACTAGCGCTGGAATCCGAAACCGCTCAGTAATGACGATTGTCAGCTAGAAGATTGAAATGGGCATCACTTGTAGGTGGTGTGAAAGCGCTAGCTATGTTCCCCAGAGCTGTCATTCGTGCGGAGAAGATTCCTCGTCAAGGGAGTCATTGGGGAGTGTCCCAAGCGAAGGGGTGAGCAACGCAGTGATGGAAGTCAATAGACTAACAGGGTGATATTGATGTATATCGTTGCACCGCACTTGCGTTTTTCGAGTCGTGATGAGCGTTGTGGAGTGCGAAGTGTAAGATCTCACTTCATGCAGGTCGCTGATGAAGGGCTGATGAGAGGACGTATGCTGCAGTCTCTGGGGCCGTAGCTGTGTAGAGTCAGGTAGATCAACCAGGAGCGAGGCGATGTAAAACCCTTTACTGTCCCCAGTTACTTCGATTCTCCCCATCAACTGCCTGCCTCTGCTCCATCTGTTTGTTTGTGGAAAACTCTCTTGTCCCTCTTTTGAATCAGCTTCGGCACCTGTCACTCTTTTACACAATGAAGACCACATCTTGCGTTCTCTGCTCTTTGGTCGCGCTGGGCGTCCATGCTGCGCCAATTGTGCAAGGTATGTGGAATATTTTCAGACCAACAGGGCAGATGCAAGGAGCTGGGTCGATTCTAACCTGACCATCAGTGCCACAATTGGAGACTGTGACAGGAGTGGTCAGCCCAGTCCTGAACACAGCCACCTCCGCAACTGGTCCCGTGGTTGACAGTGTCTCTGGGGTTCTCGGAAGGCGTCAGCTTGATGCCGTCACAGGCCTAGTCAGCCCTCTCGTCGGCACAGTGTCGTCAGCCACTCGCCCGGTCACGGACACTGTTTCTGGCGCGCTGGGAAAGCGTCAGCTCGAAGCTGTCAATGTAGCTGTGAAGCCTGTCCTGGACACCGTCTCCGGAGCACTTCAAGGCGCCTCGCTCGACGCCGTGACTGGCAACCCACTTGTCGGTTCTGTTTCCGGTGTGCTTGAGAAACGTCAGCTCGAGGCTGTCAACGGAGCTGTCAAGCCTGTCGTGGATACCGTCTCTGGCGCCCTTGAAGGAGCTCCACTCGATGCCGTAACTGGCAATCCACTTATCCAGCCAGTAGTAGAGCCGGTCTCTGGTCTACTTGGAAAGCGTCAGCTTGAGGCTGTGAATGGAGCTGTCAAGCCAGTCTTGGATACCGTTTCCGGCGCCCTCAAGGGTGCGTCACTTGATGCCGTGACTGACAACCCACTCGTCGGCACTGCTTCCGGCGTGCTTGAAAAACGCCAGCTCGATCAAGTCACCGATTTGGTCGCTCCTCTTGCCGGCACAGTTACCACAACTGCTGGACCTGTTGTTAATGAGGCCGCTGCACCTGTCCTGAGCACTGGCGGCCAGGTCGTTGGTACAGTGACTTCTGTCGTCTCTGGGAAGCGCCAAGTGGAAGCTGTTGAAGAAATCTTGGATCCTGTCCTGGACACAGCCTCGTCAGCAGGAGGCCCAGTCTTCAAGGCTACCGGTCCTGTCCTTGATACAGTCTCCGGGGCTGGCGGCCCTGTCCTTGACACAGCTGGCTCTACTGTTGGTCAGCTTCCAGGTGTCCTTGGTGGACGCCTTCCTACTGTGGGCCGTGAGTCAATTGCATTGCGAAATAACTGTGGGATACGTGCTAATCAAAGGATATCAGGACGTCAATCCAGCCCTGTAGGAGGTGTAGTCAACACTGTCACCGGACTTCTGGAGAACGTCACCGGTAGCTTGGGCGAGATGCACACCATGGAGGATAATGCAGGCGGTCCGTTTTCGTCGACTTTCGTGTAGGACTTGATTGACAAGATCACAGATGCTAGCCAGCAGTCCACGGATTCGAACGACGGACCACCTTTCGCTCCACTGTCAGCCTCCCCGTCCGAGCAACTCACCACCACCGATGAGACTTCATCTGGTGTGCTCATAACCATCCCATCTGCCATTCTGTGACTTATGCTGACTCCGTGAACAGTTCCAACGAGTCCTGAAGGCCAGAAGGCTGCAACATTCGGCCCTGTGTCGACTAACGAGGGCGCAATCGCCGCCCTGTCCGAGTTGGCAAAGCAAGCATGAAGGCGTGACTTTCCGGCTTCGAATCAGTAGATATCGTCCATGAAGTCAATGACTTATTGGCCAGATGTGGCGTTCAAGACTTGCGAACAGACTTCTGCTTCCCAACACCAACCACGGCGTCAGATGCGTAAGAGTTGATTCGCATGGCGGGTATATTGTCAATCTGCGACAAAGCAGCTAAGATTTGCTGCTCAACAAGAATCTTTCTTCAGCTTCACAGTGTATTGATGTATCTGACGCCAATGGCGTCCACCTTCCTGGCGCGCATTGCTTCAAACTGTTGCGCAGTTACTTCTCTTGAATGCTCCTTCGAAGAACGTGATGAGAAGGACAATCCTCGCGCAGATGTAAAGAGGCAAGATTTCGGATCCCTTCCCGTGACCAAAAAGCGCCCCTACGCGAGATCTTGCAGTCGACTTGTTCTGAACCAGTATGCCGCCTTGCTCTGCCAGCGCTGAACTTGAGATCGGGCCTGTCCAGGAGTGACGGCGAACGAATTCTGCGCGTTCACGAATGGTCGGGAAAGAGCTTATACTGGAAGCAAATGTCCTCCCACGACTTGCGCTCAGTCTTCGTCCCATCCCTAGACCAAAGAACAACTTTCGCGCTCTTCTGACCAAGCACTGTCTTGCCATGCTTGTGAAACCACATCTTAGGCCAAAGCTGCCATCGGAGACCCTTGTGCGCTGTCATGTGGAATATCGGAAACGCGTGCTTGGTTGCCAAATTCGCACCGATCTTGGTCCCTCCCCAAGTCTGGCCTGTGTCGCCGCCAAATGGCTGCGGCAGATCCTTGAAATCGTCGAGTGGATCTCTGAGCTTGTCTCTGATGGAATCGTAAGTTGTCCAGAGAATGGAATGCATGGAGCTCCATGCTTGTTGGGTGACCTGCCCCTCATAGTCGATCGTGATGCCGTGCTCGACAGAATCGCCAGTTGATTGCAGAAATTCTGACACATGTTGAACGTCCGGCACTTTCAGCGTAGCATTCCCGCCCGCAAGCCGTGTGCGTGCTCGTTCTTGCTCAGCCCAGACGTCTTGAGTAGTGCCTTGGTCTTCAAAACGCCACTCATAATCTGGTCGATAGCCACTCTCGCTCAGCTTCAGACCGCTGCGTAACAATGCCCTCAGATTGTCGACCGGGCCCATGTACACGCCTGTGTTTGCCCACTTCGCGTGCGCGGCACTTCCCTCTTTCGTCGGCGTATCAGAGTTCGGGTCGCGCAGAGGTGAATCCGGCACACAGCTACAATAGGGACGTGTCTCGTCTGGGTAGCAACTTTGATCGGCGCCGAACACAATGCTCGAGCGAACAGCACGGCCTCCGCTGTCCAAGCCCAGAATGCCCCTGGCGGCTAGGCGAGCATTACTCTCTTGTAGGACTCTGCGGTAGCGTAGCTCGACAAGCTGTGGAGGAAGAAGCAACCAGACATCGAATGCATCAAGCATTAAGGCAAGATCTTGATCAGCCGAGCGAGGAAGGGACTCTAGGTATTCCAGTACCACAACAAGCTTGAAGATTCTCTCCTCCAGCTGCCTTGCTCTACCGGCAGAGATTCCTGCCAAGGTGCGTTTCTCCGGCAGTCCAAGGATGACAGGTCCAGGGTAGTCTAGAATGACGGCCGAGGCCAGTAGCTTGCAGGTCTCATTGGAGACTTCTGTGGCTGGTATCAGAAGATGGCGTAGTTTTCCATCGCCCTCGACCTGTTCGCCATGGTACCCATAATCGTGGGCTCCTGTCAACCATTGTGAGTTTGTTCGCACAGCCTTGGCGCGGCTCCAGAAGTACACTCCAAGAATGCACAGAGTGAGTAAAAGCGCAGTCGCGACGCGTCGTTTGCGCTGTAACATGACGAGCCTGGCCGCTCAATACCCGTGTGTCATCACATTGCGAGGACCATCAGCATCGCGTGTATGCAGTCGTGCACGAATTCTGCAGTCGTTGTGGATTTGAATAGACAGTTGCGGCGTTGGTAACGGTCGTATGAGACATTGGCGTGGACACGATTACCCTCGATAACCCTCTTGGCGTGCTACGGGGTGCCCAGTACACAAACACGCATTTCTTATCCTCCGCTTCTCTCATACTCCCTTCCCTCCCAAAATCCATCCATCCTTCCCTTCCACGGCAACAACCAAGGCCCAATCCCATGCGACATAGGCTTCCACCATTTCTGATGCAAAGCCTTCGGTCTACCTTTCACAATATGCTCCACCCTCGGCACCAACAACATCCAAGTCGGATCAAGTTCTCCCCACGGCATAGGCCCATTGCGTCGATGCGTATAATTCAAAAGCGCCTGCTCCGACCAAATCCTCTTAAAAAGTTGCTCGCCATTGGGCAAATACCGATCAACCCGCGTGAGTGAGGTATAGTACTCGAACATGGCTTGGTCGGGTTTGAGGATGATGAAGCCTGCATTCAATGCGTCGCCATTCTCCATGAAATCGTCTTTGCTGAGAGGTGGGTAGTTGAAGCCATTGACGTGTAATCGTGCAGTCGCTGCGAACGCATAGTCGTTTGGTAAACTTGCTTCGTTCTTCATTGGCTTGTAATCTGCAGGCACGATCGTGCGCCTTGTTCGTACGGCTTCCTCGTCGAATGCTGCGTCCATGCATTCTTGCAATACGATATCAGCATCGAGGAGCATGACGCGTTCGTACTGGGTCATTTGCCAGAGTCGGAATTTCGCCATTACACTTTTCCAATTTGTTTGGTTGGTCTGGACCCAGCCGGCATCGACGTCTTCGATTTCAACGACTTTGGCGCCATCTTGACGGAGTCGCTGACGTTTCGCAGCGGAGACGGTAGGCGTTGTTGCTACTACAACTTCATAGTTGCGGCGCGTACGGGTCTCAGGGGCGTAGAGTAATTGGTACACTAGGATTCGAGCGGCGATCCAATATGTGTCGTCTTCTAGGTCTTGGTCGCCAGCTTCGTCCACGATGTCTGAGGAGAGGAAGATCACGTAGGCATTATTTTTGACCTTGCTAGATCGGCTGATGTCTGCGCTTGTGTGCCGAACGTCTTGACTCGTGCCACGGAGGCTGATGTATAGCACGACGGTAAGAACTAAGGCTAGTAGCAGCAGAACATGGCGTCTCGTGCGCATGCCAATGGCGGCTGCGGCCAGCAGAAAGTTGTGTCGAGGGTGAACGAAGCAATTCTGGCGTTAGCACCATGATATCAGCGGCAGTAAATTGAGACATTATTACATCCCAGAGCCGTACCCTAATTCGGAGTCTTGGAACCTCGGTACCGTTTCTGCACTACATACAGCCACCAAACTTACACCTCCTATTGCTGCGCGGGGTATGTCGCGGCAGACCCATGGCAAAGGAAGTGAGAAGGGCCAGCAGCGAGGGCAAGACTCAGTGTGAGTCCGCAGCGGCAAATCACAATGCACTATTGCAAGAGTCGGCCATATGTGTATGAAATGTCTAAGCCGTACACATGCGATCAACTAATGCACATCCACACATAAGACATACAGTTGGGATCCACTCAACTTAACTACCAAATTCATTTCCATCAATGAAACCACACTGTCCGTTGCCTACAACCAGTCCCTCCAGCCCAGGACGCTCGTTAGACACGACGGTCTGTCTATTCATCGGATCTCCGGCTTGCATGGTACAATTGTACACAGAATGATAGTAGCCGACACACATCTGACTGTCTGAATCCCAAATGAAAACGCCCTGAGAGGCTGGTCGTCCAGTTCCGTTCTCGTTCTCGGGATCAGACGCGAACGGCATGGCGAAGAATAGATTGCAGCAAGCAATGCCGTCTTCGACATCGTCGCCTAGTACGACTGAGTTATCCATTGCAGTACTGTCCGCAGTGAAACCGAAGCGTCGAATTGGAAGTGTTTCCTCGTCCTCGATGACTGCATTGGCTATGTTGCTTGATGCGCAGGCTGCGTATGTGGTCGCGACGAATGTTGTCTCTGTCGTTGTCTTTGTGATAACAGGCGGGATGATATTGGTGGTTGTGGTGATGGTGACTGTGCTAGTCGATGCTGTGCTAGTCGTTGTTACTGTTGCAGTGCTCGTTGGAGAGCCCTGGACAGTCTGTGTCGACGTTTTCGTAGTAGTCTTGGTACTCCGAACAGTCTGGGTCTTTGTGGTATAGATAGTCTTAGTTTTGGCGCCATAATAGTTGTTGCGTTTCCACCACTTCTCCTCAGTCCACTTCTCCCGCTCGAAGAGTTCAGCTATGGCCTCTCGTTTCTTCTTTTCACTTGGACCACCGCCGTCTGCAAGCAAAGATGGGTCATAAGTAGCTTGGGGTAGGCTCTCACGTACGCCTTGGAAACCCGAAGGCGCCGCGACTGTAGTCGTTCCCGAGGTGACTGTTGTTGTGACCGTTGTCGAAAGAGCTGGTTCGATAATGGTGCTCGTGGTGATTATCGTTGTGACCGGCGTTGTAGTATCGGTCTTTGTAGTTGTTACGGCTTTACCAGGCTGAGTGTACGTGCTAGTTTTGGTGATGGTTGTCGTCTTCTTGCAGGTCGTGACATTCTTGTGCTTCGTTATCGTCTTGGTGTACGTCCTCTGATATCCTGACGCAGATACATGGCTGCAGAAGAGTAGCAAGGCAAGCAGTAGTGCCACGAGCTGGGATTGCGCTTGCATGGTCGCCGGTATGGAAAGGTCAAGGTAGCTCAACGCGGCTCCGTCGCAAGCCATACGGCCGGCATATCGCTTCTTCGACGGTCAGCCCATACGCCCAGATGTAAACTCTGGTGGCGTTCAATAGTTCCTGAGCCCTCAAGCCGCCTTTCCACTTCCGTCGCGCCATATGCTTTTTGGGTCATATCAGCGAGAGGTATAGGCGCGGCCACGCCTCACTCTGCCTGCATGGTTGTTAGCAATGGCATTCGACCTTTTACGACATAGCTGGACGCTGTGCAGCGCATGACACTGTTCACCAACCTCGAGAAGTTCGCTCTTGATGGCACAAACGGACAAGTACTACAGAATCCGCGCAGAAAAGCTGGCGGGGGGCGTGTGCGCCACGAACTTGACAGATGCGGCGGCCCCTCTCACAGTAGCGCTCGACGGATCGTGCCTAAATTCTTCTTTGAGGGCGAGAGCACAGCGGGCGCAGATGGCTTGCCGTCGATACGTTGCGCGTACTCGAGCGGCTGGCTAAGCCAGATCCGGGCAAGAAAAAGAGATACAAGTCCCCGTTATTCCCTTAGTAATCTGTGGTGAAATTAGATCTCAGCTGAGCTAGATAGGGTTCCCTTTTTGCAAAACCGTGCTCCAGCTGCAGAAGTACGGTATCGTCTCTTTTCCACGAAGTGGTGCACATCTGGTCGGCTTGTCCACGAGTGGCAGCCTTCCATCAGGGCTTTCGTGCATTTGCTCTTAGGGCAGTCTCCTGCGAGGGAATGATCGTCTCGACCACAGGAGCGCAAAGCTCCAGAGCAAGACGCACGAGGGAGTTCGTGCAGGCTCAGGTCTGGCATTGTGCAGCTCTCTGGCAGGTATCTTGTTCAGGACGGGCATCATGTCTCTCTCTGTGCTGTGTCTTCACGTTGCTCGGTCATTGAAGGACGCATCGTGCAAAACGTGCTCGCGGAGGAGGGAGGAACAAATCTCCGGCGCCAAGTCCAAATCTCCAACCGGTTCCTGCTCCCTCCGCGCAACAACAACACACCTTTCAGGTTTTCAAGTGCACGTTCTCTGCTTTCACTCTGTCGCTCAAGAAACAGCATGTCCACCCACCGTATTCGCTTCTCGAGGGATTTCTCTTGACTCCGAGCTTGTTTGCACGCTGTTGATCCTTCGACCCAAAATACTGCTCGACTGGCCAACAATCGCTGCGGCATGGCGTAGTGGCGCAGCGCAACTTTGTTTTTCACCTCCTCTGACAGGCTCTCACAGGCCGGAAACAATGTGGTATGAGCATTGTTCATATATCGACTTGCATTAGGCCAGCCGTCTGCATTCCTCCTGCCAGTCGATAGCAAGCAATTCGACGGTGAACATGAGTCCCTCTGCGTTGGCCGTGTTGGTTCTTGCTCAAGGTTCGACTGCTCCCTCGCCGATCATTAAAGGCGTCCCATAGGCAAGGCACGTACCGTCATGGCTGAATCCGCCAGACTCTCAGGCGCAATAAGTATGTTACACAAGGATTCGCCTTGGGTGACTTTGCTGTTTCTCTCGCAGAACAAGCATTTTCTCGGCCATCATGACGGAGGGCGAAGGTAGTCATCTTCCACTGATACGGAGTCCGTTCGTGCAGCCTGGCGAGCAGAAGTACCACCATCATGAGCACCACCCACACAGCAGCGACGAAGAATCTCATCCAGGCAAACCCAAGATCGAGAGGAGCGATACGATCTCCAAACCGGCATTTCGGCGCTTCGCCCAGGCTTCGCATTCGGAGCTCTTCTACGACCTGTTTTTCGTCGCGAACTTGACTGTTTTCACATACGTCCACGAGATCAACGATGGCGACAGTCTCCGACAGTACATTGGTTTCTTCTGTCTGCTCTGGTTCACCTGGTATCAAGTTTCATTGTACGATGTGCGACTTGCAATGGACTCTGCATTCGAAAGAGTGTGCAAAGCCGTCCAGCTGCTCGTTCTGATCGTCTTCGCTGTCTGCGGCCCAAAATTCAATCCTGGCGAAGAATCGAACGACGACACGCCGGAGACACCAAATCTGAACTACTTCCAAGGCATGACAATTGCACTCATGATTAGTCGGCTTGTGCTGGTCCTGCAATATCTCCAAGCTCTGTGCTTTGCCAGGTGAGTCCCAACGCATCGTCAAATCTTGCGTGCAACTGACGCAGCACCGCGCAGAGAATACAAGAAAAGCCGGTTGCCAATCGTGTTCGTCGCTCTTACATACTTTGTCGCCGCAATGGTCTATC
Source organism: Cercospora kikuchii (assembly GCF_019650295.1). Taxonomy (NCBI): domain Eukaryota; kingdom Fungi; phylum Ascomycota; class Dothideomycetes; order Mycosphaerellales; family Mycosphaerellaceae; genus Cercospora; species Cercospora kikuchii. The sequence goes on from NW_025408586.1 coordinate 3,090,871, forward strand.
TCGGACTATTCTGGGGCCTACTGGTGGTGGATGCCAACGGAGACAACCACACATACTGGACCTGGTACGGCATGGCCGTCCTGGAGACCATCATCATAACCGGCATCTCCATGAGATACCGCAACTTATCCTTCGAAGGCACTCACCTGGTAGAGCGAATGTCTCTGCTGACTTTAATCATTCTCGGAGAAGGAGCAATTGCAACAGCCAAAGCTTGCCAGTACATTGCGTACTCAGACGGAGTATTCGCATTCTCCGGATCTGTCGGCGCATCAATCTTCTGCGCAGTCCTGATCCTCTACTTTATCTACATGATCTACTTTGACTTTCAGAATGAGGAATACTCTGGACCGATCCGCACGCAAATTTGGTCCGCTCTCCACTTCCCTCTCCATCTATCTCTGGTCCTGGCTGTCGAAGGCGTATCACAAAGCATCATGTGGAACGCCGCCGCCGTCAAATTTAAGTCCCTGAGCGTGGAAGTCTTTGGAAACCTTCCTCTATTCTTGAACAGCTCAACAGCCACAGCACAGGAATTCGCTGATGTAGCCGCACGCCTCAACGCAACTGCCAACGAGTTGATTCCCATACAACTCCAACGAAGTACCAGCTTCCTCAGCACAACACAAGGCATCGGGTATCTCGGTCAGATCGAAGTATCTGCCACACCAGCCATCGCCAACGGAACCGAAGACCTGGTAGCTGCCGGGAATGCTTTCTTTTGGGTCGCTGGCGTCCTCTACTCTACCGTTTTCAAAATCGCTGGCTTCTACCCTCGAGATACATACGAGACGCAAGACAGAGCGCTTGAATACGCTCTCACGCCTATCAATTTTACCGCTTACCCGCCCGAGTACTGGCAACAACAGGCTGGAGAAAATATCGACGCGGGTTGGACTGTGTTTTCGCTGACCTTTACTTACTTCTTCGTCTCGATCGGGCTGGCCGTGATGTTGCTCGCGGCTCTGGCGTGGTTGAATCGAGGACGACAGGCGAAGGCGCTTTGGTGGAGATTGACTGTCACGACACTGATTGGGCTGACGTTGACGTTGTTGTCGACTATGGTCTTGACGGATAGGGTTATCGATTTTGTGTTGGGGCCTTGGATTTTGCCGACTGTGACGTTGATGTTATTTGGGAGTAAGTCGTGCTGTGCTATGCTCAAATTACCTTTTGGCGGGTTTTTTTGCTGACAATTCGCGTACACAGTTGTTCTCGCCAATGGGATCAAATCGCCTGGGAGGAGTGAGAGGAAGTAATTTCTGAGCTGGCGCCTTGCTATGCTAGCATGTCTTTACGCTCGATGATCACGAGACCGACGAGTTATGTGCGATGGAGCGATGTTTTATGCTGATGATAGTGATACCAATTTGAATTTGATCCGATTGATTCTACTCGCACATTTCAGCATATTCGAATGCGCTCTTCCTTTCATCCCAAATAACCTCGCACTCTCACGCTCCAAGCAACCGCGCCCGGCACTGTGCTTGTCCGCACGCAATACCTCGTCGCATTCCCGAAACCTGAAATCGTCAGCAAAACTCCCCGCCTTCAAGCCAAACCAAATTAATCATAAGAAAGTCAACTCACGTCCCCCACCCCACCTCTCCTCCTCTCCCACAACATTATTATCCCGACAGTGCGAATCAGCATGTAATCGAAATACATACTGACTGCTGTTGCTGCTATTGCTTCCATTTTCATATGATGATGTGTGATTTAAATTCACGCTCTGAAACATTGCAGCGCTTGTGATTCCTGGGTAAGGGATGGGGAGACAGGTTTTATAGGTTGCGGGAATTTCGGGATTGGTTTGTTGGTTGGGGAGGTTGTTGGGGCCGGTGAAGTCGCCGGCTCGGAGGCCGGTGCAGTGGATTCCGGAGTAGAATGTTGTGAGGAAGAGGGGGGAGGGGGGTGAAGGTTGTGGGAGAGATGAGGAGAGGGAGGAGGGAGAGGAGCATGGTTTTTGGTGTTGAGGTTGATGTGGATTGGGAGGATGGGAGAGGAGCTTTTGAGAGATGAATTTCATGTGTTGGAGGTTGATATATGGGTTGATCGAAGAGTGAGTTCTAGGAGAGATGCAGTATACTTGATGCCTGATTCTCGTTCTTTGAGGGCAGGAAACTAAATGTGGCGCATGGCCATTAGTGTGAGGCACTTCACATCATGTACGACAGCTGTGCGAGCTGGATTCTTTGTATGAGAGTTGGACATGTGAAGAGGCGTCTGTCATATGTGGTGCGCGTGTGGTCACGAATCTCTGTCTGAAGCGGTCTTAGGCTGCTTGCTTCCTTGAATGCCAACTCTGTTCGTGCCGCCAGAAGACCGGGCCAGGCCACCGGATCGCGCAGGCTTGCGCGAGCGGAATATCGCTGCGCGGTACGAGTATTGTGCAGTCGTCTCAGGCTTGTTCTACGCAGCTGTAATTCGTCCTCAGGCGCTGCCGACCCATGTAGAGCTGCGGTCGCAACAAGACTGCTGAAGCTCTGTTGGCAGTCCGTGCCGTGCTCGTCTCCAAGGCGGATGAGATGAATACGCGTCCTGGTGAGAATCGGCTCGCAATGCTGGCCGCTGTCCGTTTAGTAAGGCAGTCAGAGGTCAGAGGTGGTCCCTTGCGCAACGCGTCAGGCTGAGATCAGTCTGCTTGCGGTGGATGCCGCCGCGTATTTGTTTATCTCGGCTCCCTCACTGCCGAGGACGGTGGAGCGCTTCGGCCAGTCATAAGGGAGACCACTTCTGCCACTGTCGACGACACCTCTTCTGCTGTATTCTGTTCTTGCACATCTCTGCTTTGTCGCTCTGGTCTCTGGATGAGTGAGACGAGCAAGTCAGCGGCGACTTTCCGAAGGTACGAGGTTCTGCCGCGGGCAGCCACGTGTGGCCATTCCAGTCCGACTTCCACTTCAAGCGACTTTCCCGAAGACTTTATCCGTCAAACACAAGACAGCAGTCGAAGGATGCGGGCTGCAGCGGGCGAGTTGGATTAAAAATCACGACATTTGCCATCTCGATCGTCCAGCAGCGCATCGGTCCTGCTCGTACTCGACCGCGTGCCCAGCCAACAGCTCTCCGCGGCGCCATGAATATGCGGCCAGTTTGCGCCGTGTGGGATCATAAGTCGCCGACCTCATACCAATGCCATCTTTCGCGATAGCAGGCGGCGTCGCTAAGCGCTCCTGGCAGATTCGCAGTCCCCTGCTGGCACTATATCCGCTGCGCTAACCGTTCCACTTCGCGACTGAGGCGAGCACAGAAATCAGAGTTCTCACGCTGCTCACATCACAGAAAAGTATACTCATCGCCACAGCGACGGCTTGGCCTGCAGGCATCACCACCGATGCACGACAACCATTGCCGGACAGCGCATGCCCGCCCGCCTTCCAACTTTCACGAGACACGACTTGCCGTCTTGGTGGTAGTGCGGCACCCAGCACGTTGTTCGTCTTGGCCGCTCGCCATTCCTGCACGGGACGCGCAATGGAGCTGCAGTACAGCTCTGCGACTCGGATCTTCAATGGTCTTGGGGCAGACGCTGCGAGGAACGCTCACCCGTCCGCTTGGCAGCGCCCATGGACCAGGCCAGAGGCGAGCTTGGTATGTGCTTCGAACCACAACTCACCGCGACGATGATGAGATTTCATCGCCAGATCACACAACATCAACAAAGGCCGCGTCAGTCCGCGGACCTTGTTCGATGCATTACTGGGAAGGACGACCCGGAGTCGCTGGGCATGTCGCCAAGATGTGTTTCGGTTGGTCGTTTCCGCTGCACGCCAAGCACCATTCTGCGGAGTAGATCTGACTTCGACATCGCTCCACATCGTCATAGACATACGCGCCTGTCTTCCTCACACCTCCCGCACGCGTCTGCATACCGGAGCTGATCTCCATACAGCTTCACGCGGTAAGTGCATCATGGCACGATTGAGGCGGTGCACTGCAAGCGAGCAGCGACCTCGTTGACATGCGGTGCAACAAACGAGTGCCATGCTGGAGTCAGACATTGAGCCTCCAGCCATCTGCCTCAGAGCCCGGGCAAAACTTGCCGGCGACTGCGGCGTCCACACAGATGCTCGCAAACAGTAGCGCAACCTAGATCCATTGGGGTGCTGGGCGCGGGCATGGTCCTGGCTGTGCACATGCATGGCTCCAATGAACATGCCGGAACGGGCGACGAGCTTCCTTCAAGTTCGCGCCTCTGCGCGGTATACTGCATCCCGGCCCACGTCAGTTGGATCGTGCTCGGGCTTGTTCGACCACAGAGCAAATAAGAGGCTGTGTGCGGCCGTATGTAAGTCCTTATATCCCACTTCCCGGCTTCCTGTTCGAGCTTCATCACCTTCTTCTCGACCTCTGTCAGTGCCAGTCAACAGCAGATATGCAGTTCAAGAACCTCCTCTTCGCAGCAGCCGCTGCTCTGGTATCAGCACAGGATGCAGCAGCGCCGCCCGCTCTCGCCGACGCCCTCAGCACCACGGAAGATCTGTCGTCGTTGAACACCGTTCTCCAGGGCTTCCCAGATCGTGAGTACTAGCGAATGTTCTTACAGATGCACTTACTGACATCCAGCAGTCGTTGCGACACTCGCTGGCGCCAGCAACATCACCATCTTCGCACCTAGCAACTCTGCCCTCGAGGCTGCTGCTCAGGTTCTCGAGTCGCTACAAGGCACACCAGATGTCATTGCAGCCCTCCTCACCTACCATGTGGTGAACGCATCAGTTCTCTCAGCCAACATCTCTGAGACTCCAACTTTCGCTCCCACTCTTCTCACCAACGAGACCTACACCTCGCTTCCAGAAGGACAGGTCGTCGGTGTCCGCCGCGAGGGCGAGAATGTTGTGGTCATCTCCGGTGCTGGTGCACGCTCCAACGTCACCACTGCTGATGTGCAAATCGCCAACGGCAGCGTTGTCCACATCATCGACAGCGTGCTGACCCTTCCAATCGATGTCTACCAGACTGCTGTTGCCGCCAACCTTACCGCTCTTGCTGGCGCCCTCAATGCCACGAACCTGACTGAGCCACTTGCCGCGTCTGAGCAGATCACCGTCTTCGCACCAACCACCGAGGCTTTCGATGACATTTCTTCTGCCCTCGCAAACTTGAGCGTTGCGGATGCCACTGCCATTCTCGGATACCACGTCATCAACGGAACTGTTGCCTACTCCAGCAACCTCACCAACACCTCCGTCGAGACCACTGGTGGCTCTGTCAACATCACCATCATCGATGGCGCCGTGTTCGTCAACGCTGCACGCGTTATTGCCGCCGATGTCCTCATCGCCAATGGTGTCGTCCACGTCATCGACTCTGTCCTCAACCCCAACGGCACCGCCCAGCCAGACCCAGCCAGCGACGATGCTGTTGTCCAATTCGAGGGCGCCACCGATGAGGGAGATGTCCCATACACTTCCGGTGTCCCCACCGCTACTGGAGCCCCGATCCCAACCAACGACGATGTCGCTGCAGGCTACACTCCTCCATCTAGCGAGAACGCCGTCTCCTCATCCGAGGGTGCTGCACCTCGTGCTACTGGTGTCGTCGCCGCCGCCGTCCTCTTCGGCGCTGCTGGCTTCGCTGCCAACATGTAAAAAGCTTCTCTTCCTTTTACATACCCCAGCCGCTCGTTGGACATATGAAGCATCATAGATGGAATGGCAGGTTTCGCTGCCAGCAAAAGGATCAAGAATCAGGATCAGGAATACTCTCTTCAACCGAGATTTTCGGTTCGACAGATACCAAAACAATTTTTGCGCGCGATATTGCATGTTTATGAGGAGATGGTGAGAGGAAGAGAGGAAGACGAGGATGCTGTAATGTATGAATGACTATGAGATATGATTGTCTATACCCGATTATCAAATGACCACAGTCGTGTTGTTGTCTTCAGAAAACGTTTTTTGTCGTTGTCGTGCCAATTCATTCTCTTTCTGGTCGTCTGTTGCATATGTAGAAGCCACTCGCGCATTCTTGCACACAAGGTTTCCCAAGACGGAAGACGGCGCCGGCTCGGGACTTGGAGCAGCAGCACAGAGCAGCACAGCTCCCGCCAATCCTGGGCGATGTCTGGCTTAACTTGATACACGTGACATTACCAAAGAAGGACGGGAGCTTCGCAGAGAGGAGCGAACATCACAAAATCAGAAATTTTCATTTCGGGTTTCGGCCTCAGATAACAAAAACCACGCGCGCTCTTTGTAGGCATCGATTCATGCTCAGCATGCTCTCGAAACCTTTCAGAGATCCTCGTTACTCTAATGCGAAGTTCTCATCGACTCGCATTCCTTCTGCGGCAGGTGCATGAACCTTTCAAGCTACGTGATCATCTCTCATCGATCAGTACTCATACTCTCCAACGTGATAACCCTGCTTCGCTAGCATTTCTTTCTGTCCGCACGCGCCTTGCGGCAGTTCAAATGGGTACACGCCATCACCGATCACGACTTCGGGACCTGGTTCGGGGAATTTGAGTTCGGCTGTTGAATGCGGTGTTTCGCAATCGTTTCCGTTGTCGGCGACGAACATGAGTGGGCGGTCGTTGAAAGGCACAGAAGTAATGTCTCGAGCATACCCAATCGACGGCGCTTCTTCAGGTGGAACAATAATCTCCACAGCCGCACAATTCATATTCAATTCTTGTCCGCGATTATACCAAATCCAAGCGAAGAGCTGAATTCCCGGTTCGAGATCGTTTGGAACCAGGAATTCGAAATTTTGGCCTGAGGGTCCGATGCCTTTGTCTCGATGTGGACAGTTTCCTTCGTAGGAGGTTGCGACGTGGAAGGTTGTGCCGTTGTCGGTGGAGAAGCCGATTTGGCAGCTGCCGCCGTAGTGGTTTCCGCCGTAGGGGGTGGGACCCCAGAGGGTGAAGTTTGCAGGGCTGCCGGCGCGCCAGGTTGCGGTTGGTGCGCCGTCGGGGGTGAAGAGGAGGGATTGGTAGCCGCGGCCTAGAGGGAAGAGGTGTCAGGGGTGTGAGTTGGGTTTGAGAGGTTTGGAGGGTGGACTTACAAGGGTGCTTCCATCTGTCTTTGTTGCCGCAGCAGTTGTAGGGGAACTCGAGGTAGGGGTCGGCTGTGGTGGAGGTGCGGTGCGGGTTGTTGGAGGCGTTGAAGGGGGCGGGGAAGAAGAGTTGCATGTGGGCGGAGATGGTCGCCAGGAAGAGCGCCATGGTGGCGAGGGCGAGTGGGAAGTGCATTTCGCTACTTCTCGTGTGTGTCGAGAATGAGTGTCTTGTTGGAAATGAGTGGCGCTCTTCTGCCAGAGAAGAGCAGTGCAAAGCGAGTGACTTCCTTGTAGATGCGCACGATGCCCGCCGTGAAGGTGTGTTTGTTCGAGTCCGAGCCGGAAGAAAAAGTTGTGAAGGGGAATTGTGGATGTGGGAGCTTTATGCAAGGCTGCAAGCAAACTTCTGCGACGTACTTGCCTAAACGGGAAAGACAAGGCAGGAAGGCAACGAACAATACCTCCTTGATTGCGGTACACCCTTTGTTGTGCATGCCGAGGACTGAGTGCTGCACTTTGTATCAAGTCGTGGGCTTCGCCGTCCTACCAGCTGGACAGAGGCACAAGGAGCTGAAGTGCTCGGCGGGAAGTGTTTCAGAGTGCAATGTAGCACAAGAACGCCCGCGTTTTCCTTGCACCAGTTTCAGCTTCTGAACCAATTGTTCGTACACGTCTCTCGAATCGCGTTAGTAGAAGGCATTCTGTGAACGCCGGGTGATTGGCGGACGATATTACTGCAAATGACCTTTCATGGAGCGAGCCGTCATAGTTCTGCACGCGAACTGCCAAATGGTCATGTCCGGGACTTCGCACCTGTTTTCTGATCCCACTTTATTCTATTCTCGTTGCTTTTGCGATACCCGCCTGTGCTCGGCAAAGATTGATCGGATAGCACTGTTCGCCGCTCGATTTCTGGAATAATAACGAGAGCGAGAAATTAATGGTCCTGATCTCGTTACCCTGGGACCGCCATGCTTGCTCAGCAAAGCTTTCACCAATAGCCCTGTTTGCCGCTCCTCTTCTGGAGTGATGGCAGAGCGAAGTACTAATAACGGTGGAGAGAACCAGGTGCTCACTGACTTGCGACAATGTGTTTAATCTGTTCGTTCTCTCTGATCTATTCGCCCTGTGTTTGAACTGCCAGATACCTCTTTCGATACAATCTCACAGTTTAGGAACCGCTATGCTTGCTCATAGAAGCTTCAATCAATAGCACCGTCGGACCTCCGTTCGATGGAGCGACGGCGGATGGAAGGAATTCTAGCAGTGGGGAATAGCATTGAGTTCATTATCTTGCGTTGAGATTTCTACACTATTCGTTCTCTCTGATCACTTGGGCACCCTCTTTACTGTTTTCGGTCGATCTAGTCTCGCAGTTCTAAGACCGCTGTGCTTGCTCGGCGAGACTCCAGTCACTAGCATCGTTCTAGCCAACTTTTCAGAACAACAGCCTGTAAAGATCACCAGTATTTGTAGAGGACAGTGTTGGACTTATTTGGTTCTTAATTTGTTGCGACAGTACGCCTGCAGTCCGTTCTCTGTCTTCACTTAGCCCATCTTTCCTCCTGACATAGATTTGGTCTCGCTATTATACAATGGCTGTGCTTGCGCGGCAAAGCTCTTCTAGACAGCACTGTTGCATCTTACCTTTTGGAGACAGATTAATATAGTAGATCGATAGTTGTAGAGGACAGTGTGGGACTTATACTTCTCGCATTGCCGAACATAAAAGTCCATACTATTCGTAGCATCTTCTCACTTAGGACATTACCTTCTCTGTAGCCTACTCCAATGTACTGTGTCTCGCAATTCTGGAACGACTCTACTAGCTCGGCGAAGCTTTACTAGACAGCACTGCTACTTCTCGCTTTTCGGAGGCAGATTGATATGGAGGATCGATATTTGTAGAGAACAGTGCTAGACTTAGCCATCTTTTGCATTACTGAGTTATTTCCTCTCACTACTCAGGCCATCTTCTCCTCCATAGACGACTCGTACACACGTTGTTTCGCTATTGTAGCATAACTATCCTTGCCCGACGAAGCTTGACTGGACAGCACTGTTACCTCCTACTTTTAGGCGACAGATCTATGAAGAGGGTCCATGGTTGTAGAGGACAGTATTGGACTTGGTCGTTTCTTGCATTAGATGAGTCTACACAATTAGTTCCCTCTCATCACTTCGGACATCTTCTCCTATGTATCCTACTCCTGCAACATCTTGTCTCGCAATTCTCGAATGGGCATGCTTGCTCAGCGAAGTTTTACTGGACAGCATTGTTGCTTCTTACTTTTTCAGAGGCAGGCTGTGATAGAGGATCTAGGTTCGTAGAAAAAGCTGAATTCATTACTTTCATGTGTCACTGCGATGATCTATGCATAGTGTACATGTTCTCTCGATGCCGTTGCTCCATTGTACTCACTCATCGTCACCACTGTCCTCATCCTCATCACTCTCTTCTCCCTCGCTTTCCTCGTCTTCGTCCTCCGATTCACTCCCGGGATCAACCGGCCTCGCCACTATGAAGTGCCCATCAACACCAGCCCACTCACCCGGCAAGTCGATCCTGAAGCCGATGGAACTCCCGCTACTCGATCGAGCATTCACGACTGTCTGCTCGCTTCCTGCCCGAATCTCTATCATCTCATCCCAGACTTCATTCTCGATGTTGAATTGTGGGATGAAGTCGACTCCTTCCCACTTCACCAACTCCGTACTCGGCTCTCCACACCCGAGTCGATCAGCAGTCAGGCGAACGACCTCGTACAACCAGATGTACGCCCAGAGTTCTTCTGCTGTCATTTCCTCCGGGTCTTGGAGAAATGTTGTCCATCTCTCTCTGTTGCGAGCAGTCCGCAGCCGGTCACGCCATTGACTGTCTAAGCTGTCGAAGTAGGGAATTTGTCCGTTCGTGAAGCCCATGGCGAGAAGTTGCGGCTGAAATATGTCGTTAAAGATGGCCAATCGTTGGTGGCCGGTCAGTCCGTCGAAGTTCTCGCGACAGATACGGATTATGAGGCGCATGATAGGGTGGGAGTCGTAGGCTACAGTCGGAGGCATTGTTATAGTGTTTGATGGAGAAGTTGATAATGTAGGTGTTGCTCTTGCGGAAGGTTGTGAGTGTGCGGGCTGCTTGGTGCTGACGAAGTTGGATTGCTGATAATATGCGTTGTTGGAATGGAGGATGGCTTGGTGGACTGTTGAGGGCTTGCAGTTCGAGTATAAGGTGAATATCTGTGGAGAGCATGTGCAAATCCATGCACGGGCCAGGCGAGTGAATATATTTTGCATGTGTTTCGACTTTCACAGGCGTTCGGGGTGAATTTGTGGCGTATTTTGTTGTTGGCTTTGCTCATAGTGGGTCGAAAGAGCAATGAAGCACGCTGAACTGGCAGTTTCGTGCATGTGCTATCGCTTTCACGAGCATTTTGCGTGAATGTGTAGGCAATGCAGTGGATCGCATCTTCATAATCCGCTGAGCTTGGGTCCGTGCCCGCACATGTGGTGCTTTCGTGCGAACAGCTCGTGCAATCTGCAGTATTGAGTGATAAACACATTCTGGAAAAGAGGTCCCGTGGACTTAAACTTTCCCATAGTCAGTGGAATCATTGAGGTTGAAGTTGACTTAGCTGAGGAACTTCTGCCGGCTTATGTACAATTGCGAGCTGTTTGCTTATAATATCAGGAGCAAACATACTTGCCAAGCGTCTTTCAGTCAGGACGAAGCAAAGGCCCCGGAACCAACCTAATCGTGCTTCCAGCAGCTTGAAGGTCTGACTTCGAGCATTCGCCAGCGCAAATTTCGAATATGGAAAGACAAGCTGTGAAGAGAGAGCTTTGGAGGATCGCAGTCTTGTGTAGTGCCAGAAGTAACGCCGCGAGTTCGTCGAGATAATGAGTCTCCACGCCAATCCCGCCATTCCTTGCACCACTCCGTCTTGTAAGTGCATCCCGACAGCAATGAAATCGAAAGTTCCGGGTATCGCTGTTGAATGACGCATCCATCGAAACAAACATCTGCCTTTGCGGTGAAAAGATCAACCGCTAATCCTCGGTCAGGTCGACGATGTCGACGCTAGAGTCCGTGGACTGACGTCCACGCTTGCGGGCAGGGCCTTCTCCAGTAACAACAATTTCTCCTTCATCTTCACCATGGGCGCTGGCCTCGATTGTCGCAGAGCGGGCACGCTTATTGCTCTGCTGACACTCCTTCTTGATCTTCTGACCTTCTTTTTTGACCTCGATCAGCTGCTGTTGTCCACGCTGTTGTTCGCGCTGAAGTAGCCGCCGCAAGAGCTCCCTCGACTCTTCAAGTGTCAAGCTGTTGGGGTCACGCTGCTCGAGTGGGGCAGGCGAAGGGGTTCGTGGGATGATATCTTCGAGCTGAAGGTCCCCTATGATTGAATTAGGAAATGAAAGAAGTAAAAACCATGCCTCAACTCACGACGCGACCGGCATTTGAAGGTGAACTTCGCAAACGGCGTGGTGGAGTACGGATACTTGAGGTTGGCGTAGATGACTTTGTTGGCGCGCTGTTCCACTGCACCCAGGCTGGCAACGATTAGCTGTGTCCTCATGCGTCACGATGTGATCCATACCTTGCACGGCTAGAGATTGCTCGGCCTTTCAAGCACTTTTCGGGTATGCTTGCTGCTACGTCTCGGGAGGCAGTGGAGTTGGCGTCGTTCATGTGCGTGCCGGCGGTCTTGCGGACCCAGTAGCAACGCACTTCAACCTCGCCGAGATCCTTGTAATCAGCCAGCTTGGCCGTGCCAACGGGATTGTCGTCTGGCCAGATGTCAGCATCAAGTGATGGGCATCTCTCCATTGATGTGACTTACTCGTCTGGAGACTTGCGAAGCAGTATTTCTCCGACATGGAGCCCGAAGCAGTGTTTCGCTCGTAGCAATCCCGCATCATCCACTGGGACGCATTTCTGCGGCCGGTCTCGAGGAGAGAGCCTCCAACGTACTTGCCGTCGAAAAAGATGTGTGCCGCGACACAATTCTGTTGCAATCTTGCCATTTGCGGGTTTGTTCTCACACTCACGGCAAAGTTGCGTCCTTCTTCCGCCTCGATGTACTTGGTGGCGTGATCTATCGTGAGCGGGACGTTCTCGTCGTTGTATTCGGTGAGCTGCTCTTGCTGCACCATGATGTGGACTTGCAGCTGTGGTATGGCGTTTAGAAACATCTTGGGCAATGAAGTGGAGGGCGGATGTTGAGTCTTCGTGCGATCGAGCGGAGCGGAGGCACTGTTGCAGAAGGAGGGTGACAGAAGTTGAGTGAAGTTCAGAAAGTGTCTTCGAGCACTTGTTACGTTTGTCTTCACATGGAAGGCGCGCGGGAGGACGCAGTCCCTGCAGCTCGTCTCGCGCTAACGCGCGCTAAGTGAACAAGTCATATGAGGAGATGTCCTTCGTTGCCTGACTGGCGACAACAACATGAATGCGGCTTGAGACTTCGAAAGTAGCAGCCTGGGGTCCCGATCGAGTTAGCAGCCTCTTCGACTGAGTCGTAAAACCTGAATTTGCAGAGGTTAACTACTCGTTAACCACTGCTCGTGCTATAGGTCACTACTCCAAGGCCTCTATATCGCAGCGCAATCTGATCTTCCCTCGATGCAATTTCCTCGCAGTCTGACCACTTCTGATCTTCACCGAAAAAGTCCAACTCTCAGTTCAGCCAAGGCTTCACCAACTCCAACGACTTCTCCCACAAAAGCTTCTCCTTCTCCTCATCGAATGCATGCTCTGCGTAGCCAAAATGATACTCCTTGAAGTCCGGCTGTACTGGCCTCGAAATCTGGCACTCCTCAAGATACACCCCGCCATTGCCCTCCAAAGCTCCAGCAGTAGCTGCCCAGACTGTAGTTGCAGCGCCTTGCTCCGGACTCTTCAAGAGAGTGGGGATGACCGGATCTTTCGACCATTCATCCATGGTCGCCTGGTCGACAAATTGCATGAGGCCCGTCATGATCAACCCTGGATGGACTGCGTAGGCGTGCACACCGTCTCCGCCGAATCGTCGTTCGAGCTCGGAGGCGGTGTAGATGTTTGCGGTTTTGCTTTGGCCGTAGGCGATCCATGGCTGGTAGTTGCCGGAGAAAGTGAAGTCTTCGAAATTGATGCCTGCGCGTCGGTGAGCGGAGGAGGCGAGAATCACAACTCGGGAGCCGGATTGTGGTGTTGCTGACGCTTTGAGCGTAGGAAGCAGGAGCTGTATGAAGAGGAAATGGGCGAGATGGTTCGTGCCGAATTGTAATTCGAAGCCGTCTGCTGTGCGGCCTTCTGGTGCTGCCATGATTCCTGCGTTGGCAATCAAGATGTTGAGCTTCTTGGGCTGGGCAAGGAAGGTTTCTGCAGCCTTTCGCACGCTGGCCAGAGAGTTGAGGTCAAGCTCGAGCAGGTGGACACGGTCAGAGTCTACGAGGCTGCCAAGTGCTGTCTTCGCCTTGTTTAAGTCACGGGCTGTGAGGTAGAGTGTTGCGCCAGTCTCGTGAAGTGCTTTCGCAGTTTCGATTCCGATACCAGAGGAACACCCTGTGATTAGGATTGTCTTGTCGGACCATTTGCCTTGAAGCTTCTCATCATTGATGATTTGAAGTGCTGTTGGACGTTGATCGCCCGGTCCAGTGGGGTTCTCGTGAGAAGCTTCGTATCGAGTGGCCATTTTGTCGTTGTGTCGATTTCGTTCGTTTTCGGGGGAGTTTTGAGGTGCAGGTGGATTGGCGTAGTAGGAATTATTGTGCAGGATGAGTCGTTGAGATGGATGCTGCGCGCCCATGCATAATATACTGCTTCATGGTAATGCCTGTTCGGCTTCATGTTCTCGGCATAGCGGCGTCAGTCATACCGTCGGAACAACTCCCAGGACACCAACCTGTTATTCTGCTGAGTTGGTACAGTAAGCAACTCGGCACTTGTGTTTTGTCATCCACCCGGCTAACCGGATCCGGCAATTCCGCCATCACTCACCACCACCGCAATCTCCATGAGTCGGCATCTGATGTCTGCGTTGGGCTAGTACATGGAGATTCGGGCATTTCTTACTTGGCATTTGGACGGCTTTGTAATACTCTGCCTTGCTTTGGCATAATTCGTGGGAGAAGAAGATATGCCTCCTGCACTGCTCCTGCAATTCGGCGTGCAGAAACATCCGAATTACGGCTCAATCTGTTAAATGTTCAGTAATCAGCCGCATAACTTTGTCAGAAATTTGGACTTGAGTACATTCCTTGAAAAGTCGTGCAGTTCGCGATTCTGTGCTTCAGGCCCTATACCTGTGCGGACTGATGTGAGTTGAATCTCAAGGGCCTTAGCAAAGGTAAGAGTCCAACTTCTTGCATGCCCTTTTGTTTGATGAGACTTCTGAGTGGCCGCTTCATCCGCACAGGAACGAGTGATAAGTGGACCGCGTCCGGAACGAGCAGAACAGATGTTATTGAAACATGCTATACATGGTGCATCACTTCTTCACACCGTAGGCCTCCAAAGTCGGATTGAGATCTGGGGCCTCGTGGCCCAAGAACTTGTCGAGAACACCCTGAAGGTCATCGGTCGCACCACCAATCTGAAGAACCTCCTCCCGCCAGCGGCGACCAGCTTCGGGATTGATCGGATTTGCCTTAAAGGCCGTATAGTATCTGCTGTCAGGTCAGAGGACGTCTTTATGCTCTGCAGCCATTGCTCAATACTCACGCATCGATGGCGTATACTCTGGACCAGAGATACGCATAGTATTTGGCGTCATATCCTTGCATGATATGCGTGAAGCTGGTCTGGCCGTGGCCACCATCAATGCCCTGACCTTCGGTCTTGAGAGCGGCAGTAAACTCGTCGTTCCAAATCTTGGTGGTGTTGATCTTCTTCGCATCTTCTTGCGACTTCGGGGTGTGATAGATCTGGTCAATCTTGCCCAAGGCAATTTGACCAATCTGCCCTCCTGCGGAGAAAGCCACCTTGTTCTTGACCATGTCGCTGATGGCCGCATCTGGAAGAGTCTCGGGTGGTAATTCGGTGTTGTTCTTTTTCCACGCCTCTGCATACTTCGGGTCTATGCGGGTGTAGTGCTGACTCAACCGTTTCAAGACATCAGGCGCGTAGGCAAACTCCTCCATCATTTGAGAAGGCATCTCCAGCCAGTCCAAGGGACATCCATTTGGTCCGTGGAACCTGGAGAAGCGGGTCTTTGATAAGAGCTGGTGCATACCATGACCAGCCTCGTGCATCAATGTGGAAACTTCACCTCGTGACATGAGGGAGGGGCGGGTGGCATTGGCCGCGGCCTTCCGGAAATTGGTGTAGAGGCCAGCAACACTAATTTGACGTCAGCCAGGCTCGAGAGTTCCCAAGTAACAACAGAACGACTGACGGATAGTGTCTCTCTCCCGAGTCCTTACAGAAACCTGGCTCAAGAGGTATCATGTAGGCGTCTGCGACGGCCGTCAGTCATGCTTCGAGGAGAATGCCCAGTTGTTCTTGCTCACTATCTCTCTTCCCCTCTCGAAAGTATGCATCCAAGTATAGATACCCCAGGAACTCTTCAGAGGACGTGCTGTCCCAGACAGCAAAGAGCTCGACGTCGGGATGCCATGTTAGTTCTGTTCCGTTACCAGTTGGGGACAGCTCATCCAAGTCCTGCCCCGCAATCTTTACGAACTTGATCCCGAAAAGCTCAGCGTAAAGGTCCAGAATGCGATGGACCGTCTGAGCAGCGGGAAAATATTCCTTCTGCTTGTCCAGATCCAATGTTGATGCTTCTTCGATGACAAGCCGCGAGTAGAGACCAACGTCCCATCTATAGAGATGCGAAGCGTCTCCACCAGTTTTGTTTTTCATTTGCTTGAGCGTTTCAATCTCTTTTGGCAGCTTAGGCGTCATGGCGTCCTGGACCTTTTGCTGTAAGTCCTGCACGGCTGCTGGAGTCTTGGCCATCATATTTGTAAGAGTCCACGTCGAGTAATTAGGCTGCTCCGCGAGACGAGCCTGTTCATCCCTGAGAGCGAGCGCTTCCTCGAGCCTTCCCACATTGCTTGGGGCTACCAGATCTCCAGCGACGGCGATCGCCTTTCTGGTTGTTTCATTGGTACAGTAGGAGCTCACATCACCGGTGGAAGGGTCTTGGAGCAAGACTCCCAGTTTCCCTTGATTTGGCCCGTCTCCTTCGATCAGCGTATCCAGTATGTCCGGTTTCACGCCCGGAAGCTCCTCACGAGTGAACCACAGTGTAGTGTTGTCCTTGATGACTTCAGTCAGGTACTCATTCGACAGCACCTGTAGGCGTCTCGAAATCTCGAGATATCTGTCTCGTTTGGGCCCAGCTTCAACGCCGAGACCACTACTGTTGAAGTCCTGGGGCACCTTTTCCAGATAAAGTCGAGATTCGGCGTCCAGGTTGGTGTCATTCTGCTGTTTATCGTACACCGTATTGAACAGCTTTGAGACATCTTCGCGAGTCAACGTCTGTTGCGAGACGTTTGTGAGTGCAGGACTGATAGCTGCCCGCAAGTTAGCAGTTTGATGGGCACATGTGCGGTTTTAATTGGCGTTACCATCGGCTGTATCGCGCAGATTCTTGTCTGGGTGGAAGTTTGCAAAGTAAGCAAAGTAGGCAAGTCTGAGAGCTGTCTCGGCCTCGTGCTCCGCCCATGGCAAGACCAGATTGTCAAATGTCGCATTCTCCACGCTCACCGACTTGGCGAGATCATCGACCCAATTCTTTTCCCATTGTGCGTATTCTTCTACTGTCTTGTTGATGCTTTCTGCCGTTTCGTTGAACACATGCGGAGCTTGAGGAGGTCTTCTGATTCCAGATCCGAGTGTGTCGCTCTGCCGTAGGACCAGGCGTGGCGAGACTGCAGCGGCTTCGCATTCCTGGTGCCTTCACATTGAACTCAGTCAGCGAATAGCTAAGAAGCAACATCACGAGGAATGGAGTCCAGGTCAGATCCTAAGGCTTCGACACTTCGTGAAGCTTGGAGGAATCGCTAGAGTCTCCCAGATAGTTGCGAAGCTTATGACTTACAACGTTAAAGCTGCTACCAAGCAGCTCAGAAACCACGTGGAAGCCATGCTCCAGATCGAACAGAGGTGAGGACGGCGTCCGGAGGCAGCGCCAGTAGATGTATGCCGGAGCTATGCTCGTATTGGAATTAAGATATAGTGATGAGAACTCCTGCTGGAATGCTGATAAGGTTCACAGTGCTGCTTCTAGTGCTCGTGGAAAAGACAAACCGCAGCGACGGTCCTCGAGCCATGGCGGCGGGGCCAGCTCATACTTGAAAGAGGAGCTCGATTCCAGGATGCCCTGCATTGCGCTGAAGCCGGAAAGTGAAGCATTGACTTGCTATTCCAAAGCGGATGTTGCAGGGTTGGAGAATTAGAGGACTTTGCTGATTAGGTGTTCATGCTTTCCTGGGCTTCGAAGCGCGAAGCGCCACTTGTTCAACTTCTTGGTATGCATCTCACGGACTTCCGACATCACACCACACTTTTCGCAAGTAGACACTGAAGACATCCTCGACATCATCACTCTGCTCCGCCAGTCACGTCTCGAGAAACAGCAGTGTCCAGTCACCTTGAGATGACTGGACTGTACAATGTCTCCCACCAAAAATGGCGACCGAGCAATTCACTCTGAAACCCCCGAAGTGGCTCATATTGATCCGGATCATCCAGGAACGCTATAGCATCAATCATCAACAAAGCGCCAAACGAGACCGGGCTTCTTCACACCGCGACGGCGCGACTCTTGTTGCAGATCTTTGCCCCAATCAAGCTTGCACGAAGGTCCTAATTGAATCTCAGATTCTCTGTAAACCCCAGCAGGCGCGACGACGCTAGTGCTACAATAAGATTCACTGTACATGGGTTTCCCAGTGACCAGGCAGTGCAACGCGGGCTCACCGAGCGGCAGCGCCCGGGACTTCCCCCAGCTTCCGGTCCAATGTCACGTCGTCCAAGAACATAGCAACTCAGCCGCCTTGACCCAGCCGCAATGATGATCCGGACCGCTTATTAGTGCATGCTGCGCTTATAGGTAGTCATATGGTAGTAGTTGTATAGTAGGCTCAGATCTTCATCGCAAATCCTACTACTCAAAGTACAACGCTGGTGTGCTGAAGCAGCGAGCATAGGAAGGAGCGCAGCTTCGAGTAACGCTGAAAGGAGTCAGTAAGTGCACTCGAGAATGTCTTACTTTAGGCTTCTCGTCTCCGATACTCTTTACGGAAAAGCTCAAGCGGCCGCCGTCGTGATCCCTACCTCGCGACACGCGCTAGCAGCGCGCTATATTCAGTCATGCGTACTCTTGGCGTTCTTGTGCTCTTGACTTTGTACACACTATTTATACGGCCGATAGCAATCAGGCAACAATGTCGAAGAAGGATTGAGACAAATTCGCAAGCAGAATACGCAAGCTTGCGAGATGCTGAGCCGCGAGTTTAGCTCTCACGTTTTGCGACGACACTGGGGGCTGTGCCGGTCGTTATGAATAGACTCCTTTGTACGTTACTGCGTGGTGGTCATACGCTCATGTTATTGCGTGGAAATGTTCAAAAGTCAGATGCGCCATTGTGATGAGACTATCTACAAAAGAACCTGCGTCTCAGCATACAACCGACCCAACTGAGCCGATGATGGCCATGTGCCGCTGCGCAGCTCTTCTAGATACCAGACTCGGTAGAGAGCCAGCCGTACTTGTAATCCAGCGTGATCCAGGCAATCGCAGGACGATCTTCTGCACCATATCCATCCTTGGAGGGCTTTGGGTTGGCTGGCCAATAGTAGACTTTGACGGCGGACGCTGCGGGCGTTTTCCCAAGCTGCACGTGGGCAGAAATCGACGAACCCTCTTTGACCTCAATTTTGGCTTCATCTAATTGGCCTTTGTACCAGTAGCCGTCTGGGCCTGCTCCTTCCGCATTAGAGAATTTGCCAGTGGGCTTGTATCCGTCCGCTGGGTCCAGGTCGAGGCAAAGCTCAGACAAGATCGAGACGCCGCCTGTGTCCTTTTTGTCTGATGCATAGTAGAGTCGAACCTTTCACGAGTAAGTCAGTGAAGACTCCCTCGGCTGTCTCGGATTGCAATTTACCTGGTATTGACCGCTTGCCGCGCCTCCCTCAGTCAAAGTCACAACGCTTAGATCACCACTGGCGGTCTTGATGACCTTCGACTCCTGGGTAGAAACTTCAGGTAAGTCGTAATTTCTACGGTTCCAGAGATTTTTGTCTTTGGCCAATAGAGCCTCCTTATCATTCTTGGGGTTCTTTGGTGGATCCAAATACATGGATTCTGGTACCAGCCGCCTCTGCTGCCATGCCTGAATAGTGCCTTCTTTGTCGACAAAGTACACTGTTGATTTACCGCCGGCACCCATGATAGATGCAAAGGCGGCAGGACCGCTGCCTGTTGTTCCTGCTGTGGGGGCCATCGTAGAATATGGACAAGGGACTCGTCGGAGGGATAGGTTGGCGGTAAGAAGTAGATAATTGAGTTGCGAAAGTGTCTGGTGCGAAGCTGTTGTGTGAGTTGCCATTCGAGAGGAGACATGAGCTGTTTATATATCTTCGCGTGAGCTGTGAGCTCTGAGCTGCGCAGCAAGGGTTTCGCACCATTAGCAGGCTTCCAGCTTGCCTTCGCGCCCACCGATCCAATCAAGACATGGTACGAAAGTGTTTGAGGCTGGCGACAGCTGAATGCAGCTGGGACACGAATGTGATTGCTGCGAGGCTGCAGGTGCTTTTGGACCCGGTCATGAACCGTCGTTTGTGGCTTCCATGTGCTGCATGCTGCGAGCGCTGCTTGCAGTAGCGTGGCCTGGCCACGTGTCACCACGAGTCCTCCAGATGGCATTGCGTGACCTTTGTGGCACTGACGGCTGCCTTCCGTTGAATGCTGCTTAGGCTGTGAGTACTGTCCACAGTCAGTGCTGTGACGCAAGTTTCAATCTGCACCATTAGCTTCTGCCACTGAATGATGCAACGTGTGCGAGAGCACAAACAGCAAGGACCTGGTCAAAGACACAGGGGCCCTTTGGGTACAGCAGCGCCCACAGAGTTCAACGAAGGCTATGAGAGGACTCGAAGTGACCTGAGCTGGGCAGGTCAGTGCTGGGACCGCACCCGGTTCCGCCGCGTACCCGCGTCACGCCTTGTGCTATGATATGTTCGAGTCGCCTGCACAGTGGGCGTGTTCCAGACGTTCCAAGTAGCGGCCAAAATGTACGAGACTTCCGTTGGCACGGAGAATCGCCTCCAAATCTGTGGCATTGGCATCTGGCATACGTGAGAAAGTGGTGCAGTAGCCTCAAGTGGCGGAGAGATGAGGGCCCGGAGTGTCCGTTGGCTTGAGCCCGCACATGAGAAGAGGCGTATGCACAGGTCGACCTGAGCAGTCGCGACCGGTATATTCAGGCCCTACGCATTGCCAAAAATGGTTTGATCGACAGTCGTTTGTTCAGTTCCGCATCGCGATGCTCATGGAAACACGACATTGTTGGTCTTCGGGTCCGTTGATTGACTCCTACTGCTTTCAATGATCGCCTCGCACGAGGAACACGAGCCCGCTGCATTGGTCTCTACGCTTTTCCAAAGTGGGATGTGCAAGGCGAAGAGAAGAGCTTCGTAGTGGTGATGCGAGTACGCCAGTACCGGAATTGGGCAGAGGATAGAGTCCAGAGCTGAAGGACCCTGCGAAGCGGAGTTGACGCCTCATCTGTATGGCTGTTGAGGCTGCTGCGCACGTGTTCGTATGCAGGAGTGAAGCCATCAATGTTCGCATGTGGATGATTCTGGCGAGCTGTACGAGCTGTGGTCGATGTGCACGGCTTCTCCCGCACGGCATTTGCAGCCGACGCTCCGCTCCGGATCCTCCCGTGTCCTGCCGTCTTCCCTGTCCCACATCCTCTCCTCTCCTCTCTTCAACAACACTTTCCGCCGCTCATGAAGATCCATTTTCAAGACCGCGCATTTGGTCCACGAGTTCCATCAATCCATGCATTGCATCGCGAACGTCCTCTCGTCAACATACTTCGGCGCGGCTGGGACCGTGCTGCTGCATTGGACCACTGAGAAGCAATCCCAAGCGACGTGGCTGAGTCGAGATTCTCCAAGTTCGACGCATCCGGCCACGCTAGACGCATTCAGTTGTCGCAAAGAAGCACGAAGCAGATCGCAACCCCTCTTCAGCGCCAAAGCTGACGACCACGCGAACGCCTCTGAGACCCTCCCCGCCGTCGCCGGGCCATTCCACGGCCGCTGGCGGTGTGCTATGCGCCACCGAGAGCACCTGCATATCCCAATGGCCCAAGCTCCATCTTTGACCTCATAATTTTGTGGTCTGTACGCCAGTGCTCCGCGTGCGCAGGCCAAAATACAGTTGCAAGCAACTGCTGAATAGCCCTCAGATCATGTCCAGCAGATCGCTATGACCTTAGAACCTTGCAACACGTACTTGATTGAAGCTTGGTTCCCAGAGTGATACGAACAAAACACCCGCGAGCTGATCTTACCGCTATCGACGCCCACATGGCTGGCGGCTGGACGAATGCGGATTGCGTCGCCGACAAATCAGTGCTCTGGAGCCTTGATGTCCCGAGGTGGCAGTAGCAATGCACGACGCGTCGCGTGAACTCAAAAAAGTCTCACTGGGTGTTGTTTGCGGGCCAATCTCTCTTAAGACTGCCAGCTCGCCCACGTCGATGGAGCTCTCCCGCTCAATTCCTTCCTCTTCGCCCTCCATTCTCATCGCGTGAATTTCGTCTGCAACATGGGTTACATCCGCTGCTTCTTTGCTGCTTTGACAGCTAGCGGAGCCTACGCGCAAGGCGCCGTTCGTATGTGTCTTTCTGAGCTCTTCGATGCCATCTATACTAACAGTAACAGCGGTCGGAAGCTCGCCAGTGCCTCAAGGAAACACGATCATAATTTCGGCCCCGGCTGGCTCGCCAGCTCCAAGTCCCAACCCAAGACTCCCACCGTTGCTGGGCCGTGCTGTCACGCCTCAGTGTCCAGCGGACGTTGTAGGCTGCGGCCAAAACGTCACCGAGACCATCACGGATCATCCAAAAACTACATACGTAACGGACAAAGTGACGCACATTGTGCAAAACGTATGTATACGCCTGTTCTTTCCTGCGTCTTTTTTTGACTGGGTCTAGACCGTAACGGAAACGAATGTGGTCGTGACTGTCAGCGTCACCACAAAGTACAACACGACGGAAGGTGTATGCTCCACCGTCATCCATGTTCCATACCCAGTCGATGCGATCGTCACAGTCACGCAAAATGTCACATCAACGCAATGGTGGTTGGAGCAGACGACCAGCACCAGGACGGAGACCCTCACCGTAAACGCCACTAGCACAGATGCATGTTATATTCCGAAGAAGACTCCGGGCGGCAGCTCCAGCACTACGACAACTACCAGACTTCCGCCTCCGGACGCCTCACCAGAGCCAGATCGCGAGCAGGATGAGGACGACGATGAGGAAGATAATACTCGATTCCCGCACGACGGCATTTAGGTCGTGAATAGCGATAATGGAGTAACGGGGAGAGGGGTGTTGTCTCAAGGCTCATTTTGAGTGTGGAATGGTAAATGCGAATGTGAAGTAGTGTTTTGGTATCCCTCTCAGCAAACAATGAATCAAACATTTGATGTTTAGAGCTGATCTCTAGTCTCAACTCGTACCTTACTGAAGACTTGAGCTACTCACGTTCAGCAGTACGTCGATACAGCATATTTCCATGAGCAGCAATGCCTCGAAAAAAAACACGGCTTTCGTAATCACTGCGAATGCGAATTGAGAGCGGAGAACGGAAACCCCACCTGACACTTCTATGCTGTGGCACATCATCTCAGACGGAAGTGTGAGGCTTAATGAAGATACAAGCCAGGTAAGCAGCACCTTGAATGCTTGCGAAGGACAACACAGTTCATCTGAGAAGCGCATTACAAGCAGATGTACATCAACACTATCACCGCATCCCTACCGTACGCTCGCCGACGAGACGCCCTCCAAGTGGACTGGTCACTCTAATGCATTTCAGAATGTTCGAAGCCCTAATTCTCGAATAGTGAGAACTTGATGACTGAAGAGCAAAGGGCAAGAGCTTAGAGGATTGTGATCATAGCTTGGATTTGGACAGGGACCATAGCCTGCATATGGATCGTGAGCACCCAGCGAGCCTTGCGAGGCAGCTGAACGGTTCGACGGGTTGAATACGAAGAGCGCTTCCACTTTTGCACGTGAAAGACATGATACTGGTAGGAAACTTGCTTGAACCTGCTCAGATCGCCAGATCTAGACGTCTATGTGAAAGAGATTGAAAAATTTCGAGAAGACAAATTGTGGTGCCCTCCGTGCTCTCTCAGTAGCCTGTGTTCACATCAATAAGGTGTTATCGCAGCGCTCTTATCCCGCACATGCTCCGTGTGTCGGCTGCTGAAGCTTTGCATGGCTTCGCGAGACGAGGATGAGTTCAGCTCGTGTAGATGCTGTGCTTTAGCCAAGCGACTTTTGTGGTCTGGACTTGATTGTGTGCTCTCATGTGAGACAGGGGAGGTAGAAGAATTGCCGAATTAGGAAGGCTGACATTAGAGTGATAGGGCTTGAGTCGTTATTGCTTCGAGCTCGGCTGCGCTATGCGCATAACTTCCGGTGCCGTCTACGCGGATGTCATCTAGACTCAAAAACAATGCCGGGAAGAAAGTGCCTTTTGGCACATCGTCCTTGACGTGCAGCAAGACAGTTTTTGTAACACTGTACTGTGGCGATCGAGCGAAAGTCGGACGCTCTTTGTTGGACGGCGAAGATCAATTCACGTCACGCTTGTGAGGTGCTGAGTGCTGGGCGCTGTGATTGAACACTATACTCATGTTACCGTTGACATGCTTTGCTGTAGGAGCAGGGCTGCCGAAAGTCGTTCGAGTAATGTAGTCATCATGTCCATCTACCTGAAGCTGGGATCAATGTCCTACAAGGTGACATATCAACTCACTTTTACAGTATCTGTGAGTCTCGCCATCGCTGACAGTCGTGTGGTTAAATCCGGCTCTGGGCCCTATCTAACTCGCGGTCATCATCTCAAAGAAGTAACTCGGAAGCTAGGATGTGAGTGAGAGGCTGATATTTAAGAGCTTTGCTGTCCTTTCAGCTCAGTCCTACACCTGCCCTCCATATTAATCCTTCCTCAGGCCACTCCGACGCACACTATCTCAGAATCACCACTCCCTCTTATTCAGCAACAATGAAGGTCACACTTACTCTATTTGCCCTCCTCGGCCTTGCTGTATGCACTACTCATCGATACCGCTTCGATGTATTATGCTCACATTTCCAATAACAGATGGCCTGCAACAAAGAAGACTGCTGCTTTCAAGACAACGTTGCACGAGACAAACACGTTCGTGCATCAAATATACATTCTCGATCTCTTTCACTGATACAAGAGTAGTCCGGCAATGCGTTGCTTTGTAGCGATCGGATCAGGCAAGACTGTAAGGCAGATTGCTGCTCTCTTACGCCGCATATCAGTAAGGGCAGAGTGACTACGATCAAGTATTATGGTGTAAAGTGCTAGGTGATGGGAGAGAAGTGTTTGTTTCTGGGGCTTACAGTAGGTGTCTGAAATGTCACTACAGTGCAGAGCACCGTCATATTTTTCTACGCGTCTAAGCATAAGTCGTGATACTGTTGTCTGCGCTCAGATCGTACACGCCTTGATTATTGCAGACAGATGTCATATTAGCAATGCTGTGGTCCCTGTCCACCTGTCCTTGCTACCCTGGGATAGGCATCTAACAAATACTGTACTTCTCAGCGCCCGTTTTACTCTTGTCGAAACGTTCTCCCAGTCCTAACCGCTTCCTGTGCGTGGAGGGATTACAGGCATACAGACCATGATGGTTCGGATGTTTTGGGTTACCAGAAGCTGAGTGACCAGAATTAGCGTGCAGTCGACATTCCGCAATAGCTTCCCGTAGCCATAGCTGGTTTGTAATGTATGCCTGAACAGTCTTATAGGGACTTGCCATGAGGTAGGCCGTTGTT
Organism: Cercospora kikuchii; assembly: GCF_019650295.1. Lineage (NCBI taxonomy): Eukaryota > Fungi > Ascomycota > Dothideomycetes > Mycosphaerellales > Mycosphaerellaceae > Cercospora > Cercospora kikuchii. The sequence goes on from NW_025408586.1 coordinate 3,115,930, forward strand.
CGGTGAGTGCATGAGTTCATACAGCTCAGGAATATATCCGTTGCACGCCGTGCGCAAGCTCGTCATGAACAGAGTCGTATATTTCATTGCTATCCAAGGCAACTTGCAGGTAGCACGTTGAGCATTGGACCCCTCGAATGGCGATAGTCTAGATCCACGCCCTCGCTACCATTTTACCAATGCCAGGAAGGTCGTGTGGTATCACACAAGTACCTGTAAGAGCTTGCCCATGTGGCTAAGAGCCAGTTCTGCGATCAATTCACCTTGCGAGCCAGAATTTGGACACTGCCGCTTTTCCGAATGATGATCAACGTTGACCGATCTAGCGAGAGTCGCAAATTGTGGATGTCGCTCGCCCGCTCCAATTGAATGTACTGTAGAATGACGCCAGTCCTCCCGTCCCACAACTTCTTAAGCTCATCTTCTATCGCCGTAGTCATTTTCGTGCCATTAGCAGATGTGGCGGACCACAACTCCGAACCAGATTCATAGACCCAAGAGCTAGGTACCATTTGGTACTCGATCTCCGCGTCGGGAGATGTGGCGTCCTTGGATGTCACCTTAAACGTTTTCCCGTGTGCGGCGACTTCGATGTTCCGTTCCAGGTGATGCCACTGAGCGCTTTGTTTCCCCGAGGGCAGATTCCACGACCTGCAGATGTTGTCAGATCCGATGAACAACAGGTCTTCTTCGGTGCAAGAAAACCACAGATCCTTAATTTCGTGCCCCCGTACAATGTAGCATATCGCTCCAGAGGTTGTAGACCTTACAACTACTGCAGAAAAATGACCTCCACAGGCTACAAACTCGCCGCTCGAGGAGAAAACGACAGCGCAAACCTTTCTCCTTCGCTTCAACACAGTCCTGGCGGAGTCTGCGTCCCGCTCTGCTTCGACGGTACAATGCTTCTGACCAGAGCTTACTTTCCAGATAATCATCGATCCTGAACGTGACACTGTGGCGAGTAGACAGCTGTCGAGGGAATAGCAGAAAGGGAGACTGTTCGATAGACCCCACGCCGAGTCCTTCTCTGCTCCTCCGTAGGCGAAAGTGTGACCGCGGCGTTTCTCGTACAAAAGCCATGTTCTTACTTCAGGCTCTGCTCCCTGCTGCCGGTGACACCATGCCAACGTACTCCGATCTGGCGAGAAGATTATGCCTAATCCGTCGTGTTGAAAATTTGCCTGGACGCCCCAGGAACTTGTATCATAGACCTTGCAAAACAATTTATTGTAGCAGTCATGAGTGACGAGTACCCAGCGACCATCTGCGGAGAAGTCTACAGAACGTAGGTCTTGTTTTGTCTGATTGCCTCGCACCACTTGCCACCGTGGCGGTGGCACACCTAGAGTCTCAAGCTTTTCGGTCGGTTCTCCACGAGACGTGAGCGACGGTAGAATGGCCGTCTGCGCTGACCCTCGCAACGGCGGTTTGTAGAGTTCTTGTTCGGCCTCTGGGCGCCGGGTCATAGCACCCGATGCAGTACTGCTTGGCCCTGTAGCAAACGCTGCTTCATCTGTGCAGGCTCGAAAAAGACCTTCGTGGCTGGTCACAAGTTTGAGATCTTCCATCTTCGATCCTTGAGCGGGCCATTGTCCCGGGCGCACGGCTACGGCAGCGTTGAATTTGTCTGCTCCCTTTGGTTGCGTATGGACTGTCTGTGATCTCTCAAGTCTGTGTACGCCTCTTGCATCTGCACTGTCCTGTCCTCTGTGAAGTTCTGCTCCCGTGCCTTTACTGGTGTCATTCGTCGCAGGCCACTGCACTGGACCAGTGGACGCATCCGCTTCGAGCACGATGTTTGATGTCTGGAGCTCTGTTGCTGACCAGGAATTGGAAGCCGTGGAAGGACTGTGGCGGCTCACACCCGCAACTGCGCTAGGTGCATTCGGCGAAGTTCCGGACATGCCTTTACCGTCTTGCTCGTCAACGTCTTCGTTATCATGCAGGTTCTGCAACCACTCGTGTTTGCGCGCGAAGCTGGCCGTCTGTCGTCGCTCAGGGTCTGCCTGTAGTAGATCACGCAAGAAATTGCATCCGGATTCGTTCACGATTTGGTGCTGCTGCAAGAGGTCCAGTGGCAAAGTAATCCTCCCTGCTGCGTATTCGAGTACCTGCCAGTCACTTGGGAAAATCGTCCGACCTGTCAAGAGGAGGAGTGTGACGACTCCCATTGACCAAAGATCCACTGCCAATGAATACGACCCTTCTGAAGAGAGTTGAAGAACCTCGGGTGCCACGTAGGGAGTGGTCCCTATTTGCGTTTTCAGGCCCTCATAGTCCTCACCCACGCGTTTGCTGATACCGAAATCTGCCAGCTTGACCCACCAAAGCGGCCCTGGACGCACTACCAGAATATTCTGGCTCAATAAGTCAGTCGAAGAGGCCCATATTAATTCATCTGGAGTATGCTCACATACTTCGGGTTTGAGGTCTCTATGGGCAAGTCGATATTGGTGCATGAAGTCTACTCCCTCAAGCGCTTGAGAGACAATGTTTTGAACCTGTTCTTCTGGTAGAGCGGAGGTAAGGAACCCTCGAAGATGACCATTCTGCAAATATTCCATGGCGATGTAGATCTCATTTCCCACCTCGTACCAACCAAGAGACTGTACGAAACAGTGCTCATACTAATGTCATCGGGTGAGCGAGATCTGTTTTCAGAATCGGCACTTGCCCAACAAGAACTGACCTTAGCATCTGAAAACAGGGCTATAGCGAACAGTTCCCGATTCATGTCAATCTCCGCGTGGGACTTGTAAAGTTTCTTCACTGCCCTCAGCTCGCCTCTTTTGTTACCGCTCAGACACTTCTCTAAATAAACTTCGCCAAAGCCGCCACGACCAAGAGTGCCAGCTTTCTTCCACTTCTCTCCTGTGCGTACACTTCTTTGCACGCGATCGGTTCTATGATACACATGTTTGGTGATCAGATCGGTGATCTCTGCGTCCAGCTTAGACCGGCGCACCAGATCCATGATCTCAGTCATGGTAACTGGCTGACATATTGACTTGTGAACCAATCGAGGACTAGACGGACGAGGTTTGGTAGCCAGAGGTAGCGCGGGAAGGTCGAAGTCTCGAAGTCTCGACGAATTGTATGGTCATCCACTTCACTCAAAAGCAAAGCGTGTGATAATGGTGTTGTATAGCAGAGTGCGAAACCGAAGCACACCTTCTCGCTCGCTGTTGCTCCCGACTTGAAGCTGGCCTGAAGTTTTGAGGATGCAACCCGTGCACAGCGTTCGACAGTGGACTACGGCATGCTCATTGGGTACAGCAGCTTTTGACTGGAAATCATGCAAGCCACTGCGGGGAGTTGCTGCACGTGCTCATCATCAATTCGGCGTCCTACACAAACGAATCTCTCTTGATCACTGCCATTGGGATCATGTCACATGGGCACCGAGCCAATGATCACACTGCAGCTCATGTCACTAGCCCATCGAATGCAGCCATGGGTGGCGTGCTGAAAAAAAGTGTAGTATCGTACCTCAGCTGTACAGTTCTCACGCCTCAAGCTCGCAGCAGCCACAATCCTCCGCCGCCACCGGGGACGCTTTCAGCCTTAATGTCGCTGGAAAGCACCCGGTTTGCTTTCCGCTTTGATGAGATGCCCATTGAAGCATTTAGTCCAGTAGCTTGGAGGTGTAGTGCGTCATGCTCTGGTGTTGATATGAGAATGGTGTCGGTGGTCTGCTAACTTTCTCGAGCAGCTGAAATGGACAAGACGCTGGTGCGCCCGCTCTCTCACTGTCGGTGGTCAGGACTATCGACTGAGTATCTGATCGGCAGTGCTATTCCTCCAGCAGAAAATCTCAGCTTATTCGATTTCTGTTTAGTATCACGAACAGCTCAATGGTCAACGCCAACTATGGGCAAGTAAAGAAATAAGTAGTCGCTGCCTAATGAGAGCACCATGCCATCAATCGAGCCCATCATATAGGTTGCGCATACGAGAAATGAGCACAACCCGTCGGAGAGCAGTTGAAAATGACCCAGTATGGTGGGCTGCAAATTCTTTACAGCCGAAGCTTGCAATACCACTATAGTTGTAGCCACATGAGCGCCATTGTCCTCCTCAGTTTGGTCATGCGCATCACCTCTCACAACATCAAGTCTCTACTCTTTATCGAAAGGTCCCTTCTTTCCCCAGCACCATTGGTAGAATTGATCGCCCTGTCTGAAGCACTTGAGATCGAAAAGGTCGTTGTTCTAGTCATCACGCAGGTCAGCGACTGTACGCGCAGACGCGCTACACAACGTTGGCGAGAGGGAAGATCATACAATTAGGTCACCGTCGCTGACAGAAGTGTCGGGGCAACATGAGTGGTGATCGTTTGGCTCAGCAGAGTACTTGACCCTGGCTGGAATATCATCGCGATATTCGTTGCATGCCCGCTCGGTGGCCCAGTCATTCTGGAGCTGTGTGGGCACAAATGTCAGCGCCAGGTAGCTTCAAAGAGCGGCCCACATGGGCTTCTACTGACACCTGTTGTTCTGTCGTGACATTTGCAGTTTCTGTAGACAGCTCCTTCCACCCCGACAGCCACAGCTGCGAGGGTCATGATGATGTTCTTGAACTGCATTCTGATTGAGTATTATCTTGCGAGGGTACAAAGTTCCAGGTCAGCTGCGATGAGTACTTCACCATCACTGCCACCCTCCACAGACTATATACCGAGCATTCGAGAGTAGGCTTCGCGGTTCAGACACTCTGCGCTGTCCGGTGTAGCCACCACGACCGTCGATGCTCGTGTTTGGGACTCTGTTATCGCAGCGGGAGACCTTTGGTCCATTCACTTGTTTCAGCCATGTAATCTCGTAGGTCGTGTACCGAATGTCCGGTGTGTCGCCTGCTATAGCACCTCTGGCACGCCGTCTAACCGCCATTAAAAACAGGTTGCAGCGTCAAGACTAGCCCGTGTCACAAATTTTCAACGCCTACGGGAGATGAGGTTGTCGGCTTTTGAACTGAGCCCAGAAGTAGTAACCATTTTCACACCCTAATGAGACCGGCTCTGAATGCTGAAGAGCCCCACAGTGCCCATGCCGGATACTCTACGGGAAGTGCAATCAGTACTACAGTTCTCAGTCGAGAGTTCCCAGATCGATGATTTCTGTATGTAAAGCGAGCGGCTCTGGGTTAGCAGTGCAGCTTGTAGGGTCCGCTTGCATCCACTCGCGGCTGTCAGAAGCCTTTACTATGGTCACTTTTTGGAGACTTGCCTCAGCTCGTGGCATGACAGCGTAGTATTGTCAGTCTTTACGAATACGCAGTGACGAATACGAGCCGCGTGCGGCCATCCCCAAACACAAGGGAAAGATAAGAGTTTGAGCAGCGAAGGTATCGGGTAAACCGCGCAGAACGCCATCGTCTGAACTTTGCACGCATAGGTGCCGAGACGTCGGTCGCTCCATATCTTTGCTCTTGGCTAGTGAGTCTAGAAAGACCGCATTAGTATCCTTTCCAAGTGTGGATAGAACTTGATGAAATAACCAGAACCCTGGTCAAACTAGGTCAGTCCTTGTCAGACCCCCACATTTCACGATCCCGTCTGCTTGTTCCGAAGCTTGGACGCATGCCTTGGATGAGAATTTGCAAATGCCAAGGTCGAGAGAGAGGCTTGAGTTGTCCTTGATCGACGACTGCCTCGTGATCGGAACATTCCACGATACCGGAATTTCCGTGCCGATTAGGAGCTCTTTCGTCGCAAGCGAGCCTAGCATAGTAGCTCTTACGGAACATTCCAACGACTGTGCGGGCTCGCATCTCGCTTGGAGTCCCATGTCTTACGCTATGGTACGTCTCGACTTCCAGGTCAGTGCGATACTGTCTAGCTTCATTGGATCCAGAATATTTGTGTCACCGTTGCATAGCATAGCTATTGACTTGGCCTGGCCAGATGAGACCCGGTCCGGTGCCACTGCGGCTAGACCGGCCGCTGCGCGATTTCAATAGAGAAGCACTGTTCGCAATGGATAGGCTTGAGTAGGAGTAAGAGAGAAGGACAGTAACCTAAGTTTTGCTTATTAGCCTGAATAGCTTCGGTCCGACAAGCGGTAACTGTGAATCCACTAGCTAGATCCGGACATGAATTTGGCATCGATCCACGGGTCAATCGGTTTACCTAACATGCCAAGTACGTTCACACTAGGGTACGGCAAGAACAAATCTTCGACCGGGACACCTTGCGCATGATGTATCTCCGGCCTCTATCGACGTCATGCTCGATAGTATGCAAAAACTATTCGATCAAGTCGTGAGATAATGTGCGAGCTAGCCAGTCGTAATGTCGACAGGTTTGTTCTTTGCACCATGAATGCAGCTTTACAGAAGTGAGCAACATTGAGAATCGAGAAGCACATTTGCAGCGTTATCAAGGCTATCGAAATGCCAAAAATTCATAAAATACAAACGCTCGAACCTGACATGGTCTGTCAAGATCGGGGTCTCTTCCGGAAGACAAGCTAGGCTAGTCTACCCATTCACCGCTGATCACTAATCTCCACAGTGCACGGGCCCCCCTGTCAGGGCTGAGATCCTGTTTGTAGAACGTCCCGAGCAACGTCCATCGACTTTGTTCACCATCTGCACGCTATATGGCTACTTTCTTGACGCACAGGTCCTCGCAAGGGAGACCGCCTTCCCATAAGGAAGCTCCTAGACAAGATTTCCACCACCTTGGCATCGAGGGATTGGAGCATTGCCGGCTTTCCTCTGGCAATCAGAGATGGACCCAGCGACCCAGTCGACGCCGTTAAAGCTGCCCGAGAAACGGTCGTCGGCCATGAAGGTTCCGATCTGCTTCTCAGCGCCAATGCAACCTTCACTGACAGTTCCATAGCGACGAGTAGTGGTTGGGTTGAGGACCATGGCTCCGCAGTTGCCGATTTGAATAGTTGCCTTGTTCTGATTGGAGGCAGAGGACGTCCAGGCACGGGAGAAGTCCACGCCGAAGCTGAGCGTAAGGTAGCCTGCGATGCTTGCTGGCTCGATGCCGCCGGACACTGTAATTGTGTTGGTGACGGACTTTCCGCTCTGCACGAAAATGTCGATGGCACTCTGTCGAGCGCATGCCACATTGGACATTTGGATGTCCCAGTCAACAAATGTCTCGGTCTTGGTCACGCGCCTGGCTTGAGTGTTCTTGCATGTCTGGCGCTTGTTGATGTCTACATTGACGTCGACGTCGACGTTGACATCAACGTCCGCTGTGAAGTTAAGGAAGTCGTAGTCGATCGGTGGAGGTGCGAGCAGAATGCCATTTTGAGTAAGGAGATCCTCCCACTCCGTCTGGTTCAGGGCGATCTCTGTGAAGCTGGTCAGGCCTGCAACGACTAGTCGCTCGATGGACAACACTCACTCTGGCTCTGAATGTCTTGGAGGAACTTGGCCAGCTCTTGAGCCTCGACCAGAGTGTCTGGAGTAAAGTCTACCAGAGGCTCGGTTATGGGTGAGGCAAGAGTAGCTTTTGCGGCAATCAAGCCAAGGAAGAGCTTGGACAACATTTTGAAGAGAGTGTCGTGTGATAACGAGTGTGGAACAAAGAGCGTCAAGGCTTGTGCTTGGGATACAATTGCACAGAGGGTGGGACCCGCTGGGCATTTGTATTGGAGTCCTCGAAGCGATCTGGCAGTCGTCGGATACTGCTGAAGCCTCTTTGTCTTGCATTGTACGATACTCTGCCGGACACTGAAGTGGAAGATTATCGCTGTGACTCCGCAGCTCGAGCGAAGATTTGCCTAGCAGGTCGCATGACCATTGGTATGGTTATCCTGCCGTGAGCCGCACGGTCTTCCCGTCTGTGTACAGGTGGCACAACTCATCTGCCGGTCTCGACTCCCTCTGCGAATTTCCGCGCCTCTTAGGAGTTGTCCGGGTACTCCTTCGGCCGAAAAAGGTGAAGCGTTTTGGCCGTTCCCGATGCGGGACCGAGGGCGTACGGCTGCTGCCGAACATCTTGACATTAGCAGACCAATTTCAGTAGTACAACACTCACCGGGCCGGCCAGCCTAGGCAGAACACAGGCCGCTGGCGAGTGGCGAGTCAGGTGAAACAAGCCTGACAAGAATTGCTATCAAGCCTTTTATGAAGGAGTCAAGATAGGTACAGGCGGTAGTATGGTCATACAGTGGCAGTGGGTGTGGAGTAACTGATTGCGAAAGTCCGACGAGGAAACCGATGGAAACACAGAACTGAATCGTGATGCATCAAAAGGCTTCCAGTATCAAGGCGGAGCGCAGTCACAGTCGGTCACCTCAAATCAGAAAAGCTAGAGATTGCCAACCAAGGCCAGAGACCACGCTTTCCGCGGCCTTCAAAACTTCAATCTTGCGGTCAGGCGTGGACGGTCTCAGGCAAGTGGCCTGCCAAACGAAACACCTTCCTAATTGGTGATAGTCTATTACCAATATAAATCCTGCTATTGAACGGATCCACTCACTGCAGAGGTGCGGCGAAGATTGACCTGGAGCGAGACCGAAGCCACTAAGTACGACGATGTGTTCACTAATTCGAGCGGATGATCTTCGGCAGCTTGGCATGCCATAGGCTATGTTGGGCTATGCGAATTGCTATGGCTAGCGCTAGGTCAGAAAGTCAGAGGTCTGTGATTGAGTTCCACAAGTTGGTAAACAGCCAGATTAGCAGATTCACCCATAGCGACCAGCATAAGTCTGCGAAGAAACAATAGACTGTACGATAGCCATCAGTTGACCACCATCAAGCTTGCAGTCTGATTTCCCGGCAGAAAAACGATAGCGGGCGAGTGAGTCGCCTATCATTGTCGAATTACTACTTTCTCACACCTTCTCGTAAACAGAGTATACGGATACGCACCCTCGGTTACATTAGCATTGTTCGTAGCGGAGCCCGGAACGGAGCTTCTTTGCCCGTGGTGCAACAACTAAGCTAATCGCATCTTGCCCTCATTTGCATCGTGTCTTGGAATGGTCGAATATGTTCCATCAGTGTACATCGAGTACTTGTCCATCCGTGCACGCGGCCGCAGTATGACAACGGATGCAGACTCCGCGACGGGCTCTGGAGGATCGACAGACTATCGATCTTGAACTCTTCACTGTCTCAGATTGAGAGACGAAGGCCTTCAATTGCCGCAGATAACTGATGGCCCCATCAATGTGCAATCTCTTCCACGTTCGATAAGGCGTGACGGTGGGAGGCTGTGGCTGTCAATACTTCTGGCTAGACGTCTCGAGGGCTTGGTATTAACAACGAGTATCTGGAGCTGCATTTATATTCTTGTCTGGCCAGACTTGAATTTGAGCTCAGCATCCTCAGTTCGATCTGAATCATCGGAAGTGGCACCTGATCCTAGTTCTGCTTCCACACCTCTTTGCCAAATTTATACACAAACATCTGCACGCCCATCGAACGCCAAGATGAGATTCGTTTCTTCTACACTGGTTGCAGCAACTCTCGCGGTTGGGTATGTCTCTTCTTCTCCTATGCTGCTCCCACTACAACATTTGTTGCTGCATGATTTCTTCACGCTTCTGTTCGCATAATCAAGCATCGCTTAGCAAGGGCAACGCGTTGATGGAGAATGCTCGTTGCCCACAAGACACATAACTGCCATTGGCTGAGCTCAGAGGCCTTGATCTGACCCGTGGCTACTCATAGTACTCTTGCCGATCTGCACAATGTTGCAGTGTGCATCACAGGTCGAACACTGTCAAACCCAGGCGGCACACCTTTCTCGCCAAGCATGACCTACTACGAAGACTACGAAGTGCTTGTGGAAGCGACCAAGTGCGCATGCGAGTACTACAGTAACCGCAACACTGGGTTCAAGCAGTGGGACAGATGCCCAGACTGCACCTTTGTGAGTCGCAATCATCATCGGTAGAGAGAGCATTGTGCTGACACACTCCCCTTCCCAGGACCCGAACGATGGTTACTGCCATTCGGAAGCTTGGCACATCGGTGGTGATGAGATGGAACACTACTGCGTCAAGTACTGTGGTGCACAAGGTGCTGCGGCGAACTAGAGCAGATGCTGGAAAGAGGTGGTGGTCGTAAAATCCGGCATGATCTTGGCCTCTTACGCAATTAATGAATCGCAGCGATGGCTTGTAGATGCTCAAGTTTGAATGCGCAGACTTTGCTGTGCAACCGGAGCGTCGAATTGACGGGAAAGGCTGCAAACCAGTAGCTGTAGTGGACCCTAAGATCGGGACACGTCGTTGGAATCCATTTCTAGCGATGAAAGTTGGTACAGATCAGAGCCTACTTGATACCTTTTTGCCAACCGAAGGTGCTGCCCTGGCACCGCCTCAGAAGTTTTCTTTCCCACAACCTCACTCTTCTCCCTGATTTCACCTCTCAGTACTCTGCAACTCAGCGCAGGTCCATAGTTCCACAATCAACAAGAATGGCCTTCATCGGGACACGAGAACAGCTACCTTTAGGCTACAGCTCAACGGATGCACTCAACAATGGGACACTCGGCAACGTGATGAACCTGCTTACATTACCATTACCGCTCGAAGCACCATCTTGGGAGAATTCCTGGGGAATCGTTCTCACGATCCTCACACTCGCACTGATGTGGTGTAGCGGTTGGCTTGGCTCAACCATTTTGGCCAAGACTAGGCTTCTCCACCGCTCAAATCATCCAGCTTTGGTTTTCGTCATATTCCTAATTGTCCCACTGCCGCTTTCTCCGATCCTAGGTGTCTTGCAGTGGGACTTGATAGTGCAATCGGACGTTAAGATTCTCGGCAAGACGCTATGAAAGAATTCTCTATCCTCGTTTGGTGCAAGGAGAAAGACGTCAGACAAAGGAAAGGAACACTTGCTATGTCTTGTGGAGGACTTGTCAGCGGCTTGGAGGGATGAAAGTATTGTCAATTCTTGCTTGGAAGCCATGGAGCGGAGCATAATACAAGTTATGGCCATGTGCTTCCTGATGGCTTTGTTGTGTCTTTCGCTGGCTGCTGTTGTGGACCGCATGTTCGCATCATCCGAGAGACTGAGAAGGGAAGCGGCTCCACAGGATGAGACTCCTAAGATGGATGTCTAGAGGGGATTGTCGACGGATTCATTATACGTTCACCTGATTACTCTGAGAAGGTGAATGAAATAGGCTGACGGTGGGTAGCAGGACAGAGACTTGGACTTCGTACTCGATTTTCTTACAAGGGTAGTACAATTTTGCTGCACCCATAGTATCTCCGTTCTCCGAGCGCGTTCGGGGCATTGCGTATGCAGAAGTGGCGCAGCCATGAATTCCGTGTAGTGTGGAGACAACACAAAGTGACAATTTCTCTACGCTTCCCTTCTACCGTCCGCGAGCAGCCACATCTGATGAGGTTAGTATGCGTGAGGAAACATTATCATGCGGCTTCGCTGTCATGGAAGTGTTGCGTAAGGAATACGAAAGGACTGGGAGAGAATTTTGAGGCCACCATGCGAGAGATCCCTATGCTTCCCGCGTACTCATTATGGACGCAAGCACACACTGAGCGCGACGATAAACTGAGCGACAGTTGTGGTCCGAATCATTGATTCCACTCGTCACAGGCTATCAGAAATCGAGACTGAAGCATATTCACAGAAAGGTCGTGAAGACTATCGTAATGGTTCGTCTGGGCTGGATATCCGTCCACTGACTTGAGGCTTCTTTTGCTGTTCTGTATGCAGTACCGTGGCCACTACCTATCCAATAGCATGGCTCCATTTCCCGGTCAAAGTTGGAAGCTGGGTAAAGCTGAAGGATATCTGGCCGGAACTTGCCTCGATTGATAGCCATTTCTTTGACGAAGAGGTGCAGTAAGAATTTCAGCCGTGTGGCTCGAGCAAATGTTGAGAGAAGGAAGCAGCTCTCATGTGGTCGGCGGAATCAAGAATTCAGCGACCAATGCAGCAGCTGTTACAGATCATTATTCGTGAAGTGATACCATCTGCTCGATCCAAAGTTTCCTCTCAAGATTAGAAGGGGGTTACCGAAGCAGGCCCAGGTATCGTCTTCATCTGTTGATAGATCTAAAACCAGAGTCGATCATGAAAAGGATCCCCAACACATGTAAATTGCGGCTTAAGTCTAGCCACACTGAGACTGCGATGTGAACAAGTATCTGAACGCAGTATGAGACTGAGGCATGTGGTCGAGGAGAGGATCGTAGCGCAGGTGCATTGGTACCGATGTGAACCTATCCCAAAGCTTACTTTCCGCGAGCCACGATTTCAATTTTGGCAACAGAATTCGAAATCTTCTATGACCTTGCGTTTTCTCTCCATACTCATCTTCTACGGGCAGCCCAAGAATTGGAGCGCGGCTTCATACTTTCGCGATCAACAAGAACAGCTCCCTTGCAGACAGCCAGGACTACCTCGAGGCTATCATCCTGCGGGCTCTATACGTGACATGGACAATTCAAGCGCACCATCAGCGAGAACCGACCCTCCCTCATGGTTTCTTTACTGGAGCATTTGCTGCATAATTCTTCTTATCGGCGGAGTCCTAGGCGGTCCTTGGTTGGGTTTGAAGATCTGGGGCAAGACTGGTCTTCTTCGCCGCTCGAGTCACAAGCTGTTGCTCCTATGGATTTTGGGATTCCTTCCTGTGCTGAGTTCTACGATGCTGACTCCTTTTCTGGCCGACATAATCGTACAGGCAGATATCGTTCTGTTCGGGAAACTGATCTGGAAAAGCGCCTTCATAACCTGCGACGCGTGGAAGCAGGGTGGTACTAGGGGAGCGGACCATCTTCTGTGTCTTAGAGAAATTTTGATATCGGTATGGCGGCAGGAAGATCTTGTCACTTTCCTGACTAGAGCCATGGAGCATGATAGCATCATAATTGCTGTCCTGCTTCTCGCTATTGCAATCTTGCTCCTAGTCTCGGTTCTCATAGGAGACTTCCTCGCCCAGCGCATCGATACAACAGCGGCGAATGCTGTTTCCGACGAAATATCTGAGAAATGCTGAGCTTTGAATGCAACATTCCGCTATCAGCTGCCCGCAATACCCTGCCCATGTTGACCGATACTTCATTGTCATCATGGGCAATAATGCAAAGCGTGTCTGGCGTCGCACAATATAAGATCTTGTCAGACGAAGAGCTCCGATCATTTATGCTTGCTGCAGCGTTTGGTATTAGTAATAAGAATTATCGGTAATGGTGGAAGCTCAGCTGTTGCAAGCAGGTGAAGGGTTAGTAGAGGTCTGGACGCATGTCGCTCGATTTAATCTACGTAGTCTAGAAACTCCTATATTGATTATTTACGATAAGGTATTCGATCTATGCCTCGCCAGGAACGACTCCAGATGTCCAGAGCCATTGCAGAAAGCATGGCTTCCTCTGGCAGAACAGAGCCTGCCCAGCTTACGATTGTGGCCGCGCCAAAAAGATGTGTGTCAGCAAGTGTCCTGAGTCTTGATCGAATGTACCGCTTTCCCTTATTCGAGGAGGAAAGCATGTCCATGCTTCTTCTTTTAGCCTTGTGGCGACATGTGCGGTAGTGCCTCACAACAGTGATGATCAAGTTTCGCTGGCAATCGAATCTACTCAAGCCACCGACTAGCAGAGTGCTCATGGAGACCAGAACAAGCACGGGGAGTTTGAACTCGACACGATTCGCTAAAGATCCTGTAGTCTTCTGCGCTGCTATGCTATTCGCCATATTGAGCGGACTGGAGACATTTTGTCTCAACGAGCAAGGCAGACGTGGAGTCAGATTCGCGTGCAGACGCCAAACAATGCGGTAGTCTACCACATCTCAACCCGATGTGTCCACAGATGGGAATTCACGTCTTGTTGCTCATTTGTTGCGAAAGGGGTGTGTCAGAATGAGTGACGCAAGGGAAGAAATCTGTCGAAAATAGATTGTAGGAACTCGAGCCATACATAGCGAGGGCTTACATGAGATTACTTCGCTATCCTGCAGTGACTGTATAGCTCGTACCATTTCTTCTGCTGCGATCGTATCGCGAATAATATTCCCAATTTCGTGCGTCGCATCACTCTTCCACTCCATGCTTCGGTGGTTATATATTTGTGAATATGTGATGCGGTGTTGGCCACCGCTCATTGTGAGAGTCGAGATCTAGGTCGACCTGAGATACTATTGCTGCTATGGTAAGACGTACTGGCATAGTTCAATCGTGAGGCTAGCACGGCGCTTCGTTAGCATTGCTGGCAAGACGGCCCCATCGACCAGTTCAAAAGCTTTTCGGAGAGAGCGAGGCAACCTGGCTTAGATACGCGGCAGCTGTGCGGAACCTGTGCCCAGTGAAACTGTCTCGTCTCTGTTATTCACAACTGGGGACGGCGTGACCGAAATGTGCCGGACAAAGTCAGTGGAGCTATCGAACAGATTTGATAATATTTAGACTGTCATTACTGCTTCATGCGAAGATGCTTAGACCATGGCTACCCAACGACGATCCGAGATGCCTCAAAGCTTTTCGATCGGTCTTCCCAGATATTGTGCGTGGCAAACTCTTCAAGGGCAAGAACACAGATGGTACCGCATAGGAAGGCAGACTGGCGGCCAGACGATCTTTCGCGGACACTGCAATCTCTGCCAACTTGCTCCGAACGGTGCCAGAGATTCCGAGCGCTGTCTCATCCCCATTGGCAAAGTGATCACCGAGGGCGCAGAATGTGACAAGACATGCATCGGCGGGATCGGCTGATGGACGAATTACCTCTACCGCCAGATCATCGACTTCAAGGTTGCAGTTTCGAAGATGTGTTTCGATCTCTCCTAGCTCGAGACGCTGACCTGCAATCACAGTCAGCAAGAGACATTCGAAAGAAATGTATAGCACGTACCTCGCAACTTGTCTTGCGAATCTTTCCGGCCAATGTATTTAAGACGACCATCTGACAGGTACACAACAAGGTCACCGGTCTTGTAGAAGCGTCGACGTTCTTCCCCTACTTCAAGGAATGGGGCCTGCAGACACCAATCTGGATCGAAGATAAAACCGTCTGCGGTCTTGCCGGGCTCATGGTAGTAGCCGCGTGCCAGGATGGGCCCCTCGAGTAGCAGCTCGCCCACACATCCTATGGCACAGAGACGGTTGTGATCATTTGCATCGACTATCCAAGACCGGCACGCAACAGCTCTTCCCAGGTCTGCAGGATCGGAATTCAGCGATAGACGCTCGGAGACGGCTGCAGTGACGGTGCATTCGGTTGGGCCGTAGGCGTTCTTCAGTTCCAGCATCCGTGCCCAGCGGCGAATGTGCTGCCTCGTCATCGGTTCTCCTCCCAGTCGAAGCTGCTGAAGCGAAGGGAGGTTCTCGGGATACAAAGTGTTCGCAATCGAGGGCGTGATGTGTGCGCAAGTGACCCGCATCCGCTGCATCACCCCTTCGAGATCATTCACGCGATCCTCCTCTGAGGGAATGCACACACAGCCGCCATACATGATGGTGAGCAACACGTCTTCGATACTGAGGTCGAAGCTGAATGAGGCAAATTGCAGGATACGTGTGTTCTCATTCCGACCGAGGACTTCACATCGTGGGTTGGCCTTAGAGCAAAACATGCCATGCTCTATCACAACGCCTTTCGGTTTGCCGGTAGAGCCGCTCGTGAAGACAACGTACATGGCGTTGGAAGACTTGACAGCCGAAGAAGTCCACTCCTGCGACGGCAGCCAGTCTTCTGCGTCTGAAGATAGCAGGACATGTTCGGCAGATCCGAGCTTCCCGGTTCTTTCGATCGCTGTTGGAGATGTGAGCATGACCTTTGGTTGAAGCTGTGCAACGATGTCCCGAAGCCTCTCGCTTGGATTCGATGGATCCAAAGGTACGAATGCCGCACCAGCTCGAAGAACGCCCATCATGGCGACAACATGCCATTTGGACTTCTCGAACACCAGTGGAACAAAGTGTTCGCACGATACACTTAGGTCGCGGAGATGGCATGCTAATCGTCCCGACAACTGGTCCAGTTGGCGGAAAGTCAAGCTGCCGTCCCAGGCGCACACTGCTTCGGCTTCGGGGTGCTGAACCATTCGCTGTTCGATCCAATGATGAACGCAATCATCGATATATTCTGGTATGTTTTGGTTCCAGCGTATGATGTCGTTCTCATCGCGTGCGTTCAGCAAGACGACATCCTTCGTTTGCTCAGTGGATGAGGACAGCGCCAGCAGTTGCTTCCAGACATGTTCAATGTGAGCCGTGATGCGATGTGCTTGCTCTGATGCCACGACTCTAGGGTCGAAAAAAGCCCTCAGAGATGTCATGCAGGTCTCAGTGTTGACGTCGCAGACCAGCAATAGAGGATATTGAGCGAGAGCTCCAGTGACGCTCAAAATATGCTCCGAGGCGGCCTCTGTAACACTTCCGGTTTTCTCATTGATGACTAAAACATTTTGAATCGCTTTGCATGCCTGGCTTGTCCAGTCGCTCAACTTTTCAATCTCGCTGGTGGACGAGGAGACTTGCTGTTCGACAAGAAGGATCTGCTCCTCCACGATGCGGAGGTACGCTGTCATGGAAGCAGAGTCGGGAATCTGGATACGCTGGGGCACGACATTCTCCACAGACGCCGCATCAGAGCATCCGAACGTAACATCGCTGACGTCCAAGTATCGGCCGAGTACAAGTGCCCACGATGCCACAAGTAGAGTCTTGGCAGCATCCGATACAGATTTGCTCGGGTACTTCTGGCCAGGGCTCGGTAACTGTACGGTAGTTGACGCGATTTTATTGCTTGGTTTCCTTGAAGACGCAGAAATCGGCGGAAACGCTGCCGCATCGACTCCCTCAAACTGCTTGATCCAGAAGTCTTCCGATCGGCCAATTCTGGGTGCAGCACTGACGTCGTTGGGTTGGGTCATGGTGAAATTGCTGTTGTTGTCTTTGTCAGTTGCAGGGCGTCCCAGGAAAACCTAATGCAGTGGTATTAAACCTTATCTTCTCCCAGGGAGCTTCATGGATGCCCTGTCTGCGGTCGGTGGCATCGTGCTTAATTGTGGTATCAGTGGGCCCACTATCGCTATTTGTATCTCGTTCGCCACGACTGTTGATTGTCCAGGTGCGCCTGTGGCACTTTTTCCACGGCATGCGAAGTGGTGGTCATGGCGCATCTGGAATGTGTCGTACAATGGTCTTGACACCCGACGTTTTGAGGCTCTTCTTGAACCTCAGTGTGAAGAGTGGCGTGGAGATTGGCGCCGCTTTCAAGCGGCTTTGAGGACTTGAACGCCGGATACCACTGTCTGCAGAAGTGTTCAATCAGGAAAACGAAGGGCGCAGAAGTAACCCTCGGTTTCGGTATTGCGAAGAGAACCAATCACTTCATCCGGCGCCGACATCGACATCACGCCTTTCTACAACACTCCATTGCACAAAAAGACACCAAAACCAAATTCTGAACAGAATCCTCGACATCTTTGAACGACATGGCGCCTCAGTATCTGCCTGCAGAGACGGGTCTCCTTCTCATCGACATTCAAAAGGGTTTCGATGATCCAACACACTGGGGCTCGTCTCGATCTACACCACAATTTGAGGCCAACATTGCTGCACTTCTCGCCGCATTTCGCAAGGCTGGAGCACCGATCTTCCATGTCTGTCATCATTCCGTCTTTGAAGCATCACCGCTGCATCCTTCCAAGGAAAGCTCCGATTTCATGCCCTATGCTGCTCCTCTGCCCACGGAGAAGGTTTTCCCGAAAACGACAAATTCTCCTTTCGTCGAGACAACTCTGCAGGCAGCTATACAAGATCAACGCATCAAGCGACTAGTCATTTGTGGACTGATGACGGCACATTGTGTTGCTACGACGGTACGAATGGCATCGAATCTCAATGTTGTTAAGCACAGCTACGGAATTCCGAATCTGGACGAATCGACGAGGGGAGCATTGGTACTTGTCAGTGATGGGACAGCGACGTTCGATGTCGAGTTTGAGAGGAATTCGTACGACGCTGAAACTGTACACGCGGTGCATTTGGCCACCATGAAGAATGAGTTTTGTGATGTCGAAAGAACGGAGGATGTGATAGCGTTACTGCAGAATTAGTTAGTTGTGCGAGCTGTACTTCAGAGATCGATGTCTTGCTTGCCATGCGCTCCGCCTTACTTCAGTGCAATGCCTCATCAGAATCAGCTGCTTTTGACAGCTCAATATAGCATCAAGCAAGATCATAGAGCTCGAGAGCTTGACCGACTGTATATTGCAAGCGAGCACAGAAATAATAACAGCACATCATCCAACGTCAAGAAAAGAGTTGAATACCAGACATGATCACATGAGTGAGACACGAACGCAATTCGAGAAATATGTTTTGTCCTCATCCTAAGTGTACCTGATCTATGAACGCTTACCAATATTACACTTTCAGAAACTAGCTCAATGTCCAAAAGAATAGTATGGTCAGCTCGATGCAAGCTATGAACGCAGCCAAGGTAGAATTGTGTATCCCCAGTACGGCACCATCTTGTACTCGGCAAGCTTTTCTGGCATGCTCTCAATCGCATCTGCCAGCTTCGGTCCTTCTCCGTTTCTGCGAATGTCGTGGAGAGAAGTCATATACGAGCGGACGCAGAAGATAATAGCACGGCTTTTTGGAAGTGCACACAAAGTTTGGTGCTCCACGCGCAAGTAGCAGTCGTCCAAATTGGGTTGATACTTGGCTTTGAAGTCTTCTCTGTCTTCCTGGCCTGGATAGAAGTTATTCCCGTCGATTCGGAACAAATCGATGCCATCGGTTTGAAGTGACCACTACTGTCGTCAGCATATCTTCGATCGACGTTATTGATGGGAGAACATACATTCATGCGTCCGATGAAATCGCCCGGCACCATGCGGTTGAAGTAACGATCGACGCTTCGACCAAGTTTCTCATCGTATCCAGGAACGGGCCGATGAATCTCGCGGACACTCTCACCAACCCTCGCTGGACTGAGAAAGCCACCTGGGAAGCAAGCGATGTAACCTCGGAGTCGAAACTGTCCGTCTTCTGCATCGGGACACATAATGTAGAAGTCCTCCTCTACGTTCAGGCCAAGATGTCGCAGCATTTCTGCTGGGGTGAGAACGCTTGAGTCAAGTGGGTAGGACCCCTTGGTGGCCATGTTTTCGCAGACTTTGCCATTGACACGGAACATATCAGGGAACCTCTTCGGTAGGTAATCGACCATGACTTCATTGTACAATTCTTCGATGGCATCGTTCACCAGAGTTCCAGTTCCAATAGTGTATTCAGGTTTGTTTTCGATCAATTCTTTGCGCTCTGCGATTCGTTTCAGGTATCCTGAGTCGAGCCGGATCCAGTCTTCTCGCTTTCTCTTCTGGATGCCCATCGTGACATGGCCCTGGAACTCATAGGGGCGATACGGGATTGGATCGGATCGTAGGTAATCAAGGCCTCGAACAGGATTGATCCATGTGTTGGGATCGATTGCACTCTGCTGAGCGGCCCCATTCCCCGTGACGATGGCTTTGCCTGTTCTGTGAGGCCAAAGGGATCGGATGCAAGTCCGCAGTATGTACAAGGCTGCAATGCACAATGACCAGCTAAGCTGAGGCCAGCCGAAGTTGCATATCGTAAGCATGTTGGCTCAAAGCGTATCAGGATAGCGTAACCGTGTGGCCTTCAGAGTTCGAGTGTAGCGTAAGCCGCTTGGCTGCAGAGTTTGAGCTTATGCGAGACTCTCAAAGCTTTTTTGTCTGCCTGCATCTTGACAGATGTCAGCTCCCGAACCTAATCGACCGCAAGGATGGGATCACGACTGGGTAATCTGCTTCGGATGCTCACATGGTGCGTTCAAGATCATGCCACCTTACCACACGCATGTGTGGCATGATGTGGTGGTAGTGGGACGATGAACGTATAAAGTCCACTGATGCAGCAGTCCACTGGAAAGTTGTGCGCCCACCATGAACAGCAAAAGTGACCAGCACGTCGAGATAAACTTCTTCACCTAGTCAACGCCGGCGACGGCTGAGCTTTGGCAAAATTGCGGTCCGGCACAATCTCACTCTTCGACTCTCTCCACTTCGATCCTCGCAGTTGCACATCTGGGCAAGATGGACTACCTTTGTGTTTCGCGATGGAGGGTACTGCAAAGTCGCTGGATCTCCCAGTCCGACTTCAATTTCAAGAATGGCGTACACTGCACCTCCGCTGGACCCGCCAGGAATAGGCACTAATTCGCCTTCGTCTCATAAGAAGCGGGTGGCTTATTTCTATGACAGCGACGTCGGGAACTATGCCTACCAGTCGGGACACCTGATGAAACCCCATCGAATTCGGATGGCGCATTCGCTTGTTATGAACTATGGACTTTACAATAAGATGGAGATTTACCGAGCCAAACCAGCTTCCAAATACGAGATGACACAGTTCCACACGGATGAATATGTGGACTTCTTACAGCGTGTTACTCCCGACAATGAACATCTCCTGGCTAAAGAGTGCGCCAAGCACAATGTGGGAGAAGATTGCCCTCCCTTTGACGGCGTCTTTGAGTTTTGCGCGATCAGTGCCGGTGGGAGTATGGAAGGAGCGGCAAGACTGAATCGTGCCAAATGTGACATGGCGATCAATTGGGCAGGCGGGCTGCATCACGCAAAGAAGAACGAGGCATCAGGATTCTGCTATATTAATGGCAAGTCTTCCTCAAACGAACCAATCCATCATGTTATAGATAGACAGAGCCTTTAGATGCGTACAGAGTATCGTTGCGCTCGCTGACGAAAAGTGCTGATGTACAGATATCGTCCTCGCAATCCTTGAATTGCTCCGATTCCATGCACGAGTGTTGTACATCGACATTGATGTGCATCACGGCGACGGTGTCGAAGAAGCATTCTACACCACTGACAGGGTAATGTGTGTCTCCTTGCATAAATATGGCGAATTCTTTCCAGGGACTGGCGACCTTCGCGATATTGGTATCGGCCAAGGTATGGGATCAATCTTCATCTCCTGACCTTCTTGCAGCGTTGACAATAAGTGTGCAGGGAAACACTACTCAGTCAACGTACCACTGCGAGATGGAATTGACGATGCAAGCTATAAAGATGTCTTCGAATCGGTGACGACCTGGGCTGTGGAGTTCTTTCAACCGGGAGCGATCGTCCTGCAGTGCGGGGCTGACTCTCTGTCTGGAGACCGCCTCGGTGCATTCAACTTGAGTCTGGCCGGACATGCCAATTGCGTCAACTTCGTGAAGAAATTCAACCTGCCGACACTTTTTCTGGGAGGAGGCGGGTACACGATTCGCAATGTGAGTTCGGCATAGTGTTGATAAACGAGTCGTGCAAAACCTGAGAATTACTTGTTAGGTCGCTCGGGCATGGGCATATGAGACTGGACAGATCGTTGGTGTCGAGCTGTCCCGCTCGATGCCATTCACAGACTATTACGATTACTACTCCCCAGACTTCGAACTGGACGTTAAGCCGAGCAACATGGACAACCGGAACAGTGCCGAATACTTGGCCAGAATCAAGTCATTTGTTTACACCAATCTTCGCCAAGCACAACCTGTGCCCTCTGTGCAGCTTCAAGATGTGCCGCGATATCCAGTCGGCATGAACGAGAATATCGACGAGATGGATGACAGACTGGATGATGAGGATGCTGACGAGGAAACGTCCAAGGATCAACGGTCTACAGAGCGGATGGAGGATCGGATGATCGAGGATTTTATGGATATGTCTGACTTGGAAGACGCGAGAGGACTAAGTTCAGGTGTAAATGCCGATCGCGGAAGCCCATCCGTAGTAGAGGAGGATAGCAGCGGGAAAAAGGCTTTGTCAATCGATCATGAGAAAGACCAGATAACCAAGATGGGTCCATCGGTCGACCCAGGGAAGGATCCCGAATCCGACAGAACGACGACGACGATCCTGCAGGAAGGAATTCGTGACGAGAGCAACGAGTTTCCAAGGCTACGAACGTTGAACAAAACGTAGTCCAGGGTGTCGCCCCTGCGAAACATGTCGAGATCATTGCGGAGCCGTCAATCGTGCTGGGACCGGCGCCAATACTGCACGAGCCGTCTATCGTCCAATGTATCAACAGAGTAGACAGTCACACGCATGGGCTTAGTGACGCTGCAGAAGCTGTGGAAGTTGTAGAGGACAATCACGAACTCGGAAACGAGGATATGGGTATTTCATAGAGATACAATCTAGACTTGAAGCGTTTTTGAAACACAGCACAGATCTAGGTTGCCGAATTGATATCTCGACCCACCAGTTCTCGTGCCTGAGCCGATATTGCTTGTCGGCCTTTTTCAAGGTCCTCAAGTTCGCCAGCTTTGCGCTCACAGCACTCAACCAGAACATCAATTGTATCAAGAGCCGCAGAAAGCGTGGCTTTTTTGTTCAAGCGGTTCCCACCCTCCAGTGCATGTACGTTCCATTCCGGATTTGCAGCCTGGCAGATACGCTGAGTAGAGTCCTGAAGTACCGCATCGGTCAGTTTAGCATATTTTGTGTTCAACGCTGATCGATAGCGCTTTTCGACTGCATAATGCGGACGACCTGGCGTAGCCGCGGCTGGTCCCTCTCTTAGCTGACTATCCCGTCGTTTTGAAGGTACCGGCGACGGTCTCTGGCTTGTTGTCAGTAATCTGTTACTGGAATCATTGTAAGCTTTCCCTTCTACCTGGGATGCCTTGCTCTCGCCGTCTCTCAATCGTTGAGATGCCGGTCGTACTCCACCACGTGTCTTCAGATAGTCGAGAATCGCTTGCTCGTCCACCGTATCGAGCATGATCGCCAAGCTGTCTGCTGTCGAGTCTTGAGTCGTATTCCCGTTCTGGGGGAACTGGGGCTCAACAGGCAACTGGCAGGTCCCGCCATCTCCAGTCTGAGGATTCACTTCGGACGTTGGCGTGAGCGTGAACAGGTTGTCTACGGAAACTGCAGAACATCTTAGCGTAAGCATGATGATGATTTTGTGGTCCGCTTACAGTCATTGAACATAGAGTCGTTCGGTAAGCCCAGATCTGCGAACTCGTTGGGATTCATTGTCACATACACTTAGCTTTTCACAGCGAACTTTTGAACAATCGTACCTCGCATTCAGTCCTGACGGCCGCATCTGCAACGTACTTGCCCTCACGATCACTCATCTTCCTTTCGTCATTGCATGAACCCTATTTGGGACCATGCTTTAATGATGGCCTGCGACGTACGGAGGGCAACATGGATGAATACGTAGCCCACTCGAGGTGACAACCTGATTGGTTGTTCACGTAGGATCTGTTGAACATCAGGCTCAGTAACCTTTACGGCCGTGCTCTGTAGAATCCGTTGAATCTACCACGACGCATACGATGAAGACAGCGAAAGAGAGAGAGCCACAACTCACCACGGTCCTGCAAACCTTATTTACCCGGGGCTCCGGAGAATCACAGCTCGGGAGCCGCAACCCTTGCTTGGTTTGGGATCAGGCTGCATTACCCCAGACACTGCTGAGCTGGTCTGCTCAAGATCATCACGCATGACTAATTGCCTTCTTTTACTCGATGATCCCACCCATGGTGCCATCCGTTGCAGTGTCCACATTGCCCAATGGAGCTGTTATCGTCGCCTGACAAGGCTCTTCGCTGCTATGCCCTCAAAAACGTCCATGAAACTCAATACTTCGACGGGACACTACGCAGCGCTTGAAAGCCCTCATCATGGTCTCCGCAAAGAACCCTGCCAAGTCTGGCGCTCAGTACAGGATCGACACCAAGGTGGAACATGCATCCGATCAGAAGACAGGACAAGCCACGACGCCAGTATCGTTGGACAAGAGTGATGATAACTTCAGCGAGAAGAGAGAAGACGACGATTCGAGCAAAGGCAACAACGACAAACTCGCGTGCGATGCTAGTGCAAATTGTAAATCACCAGAGAACGAAATGGGGACGACCCAGCAATACCCTGGCGGTTGGAAGCTTGCGCTGGCATTTGCGGCGTTGATCCTTGTCCTGCTTGTTGGTGGCATCGACAGCACGATTCTGGCAACTGGCGTTCCAACCATCACAGACGAATTCAACAGTACGGATGACATAGGATGGTACCTGACGGCGTATCGACTGGCCGCCTGTGCGATGCAATTCCCGTTTGGGAAGCTCTACAAACATTTTCCGACGAAGTATGTTTTTATGACGTCCAATTTCACGTTCATGGTTGGGTCTGTAGTATGCGCTGCGGCTCAGAACTCGCCAATGTTCATCTTTGGCCGAACTCTTGCTGGAGTAGGAATTGCTGGAGGTTCTGCTGGGTTCTTCAACTTGATCATGGAGGTGGTGGCGCCTCGACTTCGTCCGATGCTTGGAGGCATATTTGGGGCAATAGAGATGCTATCTGGTATTCTGGGGCCCATTATTGGTGTGTTGCCTGATGATCTTCGAACAATTGCATTCAAGGTGGCTGATACGTTGAACTTAGGAGGATTGGTAGTCCAGCACACAACGTGGCGTTGGTGCTTTTGGATAAATGTTCCGATCTGTGTCGCTGCTCTGATCTCAATGTTGCTTTTCCTGCCCTACATCCCAAAACAACAGGAAGATGATCAACCATTGACATTGATCGCGCTACTCCAAGAAATGGACGCCATTGGTATGGTCCTCATGACTGGCGGCCTTGTGGCTCTCTTTCTAGCGATCAACTGGGGTGGGGTCTCTTACGCCTGGGATAGCCATACGATTATTGCTCTATTCGTTCTTTTTGGGTTCTTGCAAGGAGTCTTTGCCTTCCACGCAGCCCGGACCGGAGAAAAGGGCATTCTCCCACCACGTCTGATCAAGAATCGAAACGTTTACAGTGGCCTCATATTCGCTCTGGGTTGCGTTTCATCCCTCAGCATTGTGGAGTACTATGTTCCAACATACTATCAGATCGTACACGACTTCAGCCCTCAGAAATCAGGCCTACTCATGCTTCCGAGCCTCATCGCAACACTTGCTGGATTTCTTATCCAAGGTGCAGGGTCAGTGTTTCCCGAGTTCTTTCCTACGAATGATGCTTTTACTGATCTGATGTTGCTTCAGAGCGAGCTATTTTGGCTACTACACTCCATTTTCGCTGGCGGGTTCGATCTTGATGCCGGTGTCTGCTGGCCTGGTGACAACGTGGGGTCCTAGGACATCACTGGCTAAGCTGATAGTCTTCCTCGCTATGGTAGGCTTTTCGACCGGCATCGGCTTCCAAGGACCCTTGAATGCAGTGCAGACGACATTGAAGAAAGAAGACGTTCCGCTCGGGATAGCTGTTGTGCTATTCTCGCAAATGTTCGGGCCTGCAATCTTTGTGTCTCTTGGACAGACTATCTTTGCGAATTCCCTGGCTAGAGACCTGCGTCGGCTTTTCCCTGGACGGAATACTAGTGGAGTTTCCCACATGGGCCTCAACGAGATCAAATCGTCGTTCAGTGGCGAAGATCTGCAAAAGCTTGTCTCGGTGTTCAACGAGGCTATCAAAGGAGCTTGGTATCTGGCTCTGGGACTAACATGCCTCACTCTCTTGGGATCTCTGATGATGCCTTGGGCTAAGATCACCAAAAATGAGAAACCCAAATACGAAGAGAGCGCGGCCAAAGGTGATTGATATTCTGGCAGAACTACATAAGATATTCCGCAGCAGGCAACCTGTTTCATCCCCACACGCCCGTAAATTGTACTGAGCGACTGCCTCGACACTTTAGTAAGATGGAAGTCCCAGGGATCCACCCTATCAGGTGCCAAGAATAGTTGGAACAATATAATGATTCTTCCCCAGATGCCTGAGTTCGGGTTCAGCCCCAGAATTGCGACACCGCAAAGCCACAAGGGTGAAGTCAACCTTGTGTCGGGAAAATCTGCGGCTGATGCACGGAGTCTCGAGCCTATTCAATTGCTTGACGTGAGCCCGATAGCTCGGCTTCCGTGATCACGGCAATCAGATGTGTTTCTTTCTTCGCCAGACGTATAGTAATGTAGAAGATAATCTGCGCCGGTAAGACAATCAACAAAATTGCTTCTTCCCTTCTCAATCCAAATCTCGGCAGCAGAGGGCTTCGATACCGGGCACTAAGAGAAGATCACGCTGAGAGGCACAGGGTCCCTTGTCCTAGACTGGGATCTCGACAGTAATACTCCCAGTGACAGTCAGGTGTGACTTGGACTTCTTTACTGCTTGAAATTCGAATTAGAATCTATATTATCCAGTGCGATGATGATGGCTACAACACAACGCAATTCGGGCTCTCCGGTCGTCAGCATCACTGGGGAAGAGATAGCTCTTCTTGAGCGGTTACTACACACAGCAAAGTCAAAATCTTTGAGCCCAGACACTTCCACCGAGGATCGAGGTAAGTCGCCGCAATCGTGCAAAAGTAGATCTGTCTCTCACGCTGCCGAGCTTGTCTAATCATGTCCTCAATTCGCATCCATTGACAGAGGGTCAGGTGTGGGGGCCTTCTCCAGGCAGGCCTATGCTATCGCTTCTCTTCCTCAAGCCAACCGCTCCGGCAGAAGTTTCGGCCACGCTGAGTGTGCATACGATAAATATGATGATGAAGATGATGATGACGATTCTGACTCCGAGATGACACCGGAGACGCCAGACTCACCAGTGAGACAGCTGGCGACACCTGAATACAGCCAACCAAATGGCAAGCAGTTGCCCCAGCCGAATGGCAAGAAGACATTCTACTCGAGTCGGCCACACGCGGCGGTAGAAAGACGATACCGGTCCACGGTCAACGAGAAGATACGGGAGCTGCAGAAGCGGATACCCGATGATTTCGATGGGGACGAGCAGGCGGGGAGAAGTCAAGCGAATACTAAGGGTGCCATCTTGGATCGTGCAGCACGATATATTAATTTCATGGTGCAATCGTACGAAGAGAAGGAGAGCAGATGTCAGCAAGTCCGTTGTGTAGTGGAGCGGTGGCTTAGAGAGAACAGTGGTTGAGCACGACTTTAAATATAGACGAACGGCATTACGTCGGATGTTTTGTTCTATCTTTCATTTGGTACAACGTTCGCAGCGCAATATAACGGCAAATAACCGCAGCTACCTCTGACTGCAACTACCTTTGAGTGCAACCGCAGGTCGCTAAGCCAATGAGCC
The DNA here is from genome assembly GCF_019650295.1 of Cercospora kikuchii. Lineage (NCBI taxonomy): Eukaryota > Fungi > Ascomycota > Dothideomycetes > Mycosphaerellales > Mycosphaerellaceae > Cercospora > Cercospora kikuchii. Next base: position 3,142,987 of record NW_025408586.1, read on the forward strand.
AAGCTTGTCATGGATCGAGAGCCGATCTGCTTAGAGGGTTGCACTCAGAGCTGTTTGCATTCGGAGGTAGTCACGACTACGAGATGCACCATAACCCACGGTCGTGGCCAACGGGAGAACGGAAGTCGTAGAAGCACCGAGAGAGGGCCTACGACGCACAGCCCGAGGACAAGCAAGAAAAAGTTCACAACCACACGTCGCGAGCGCCAACATTATTACCAAAACGCAAGCTGAACTACCCACTCTAGACCGCGCAGATCAATCCTCATTCATCTGGTGTAAGCAGTCGAGCAGCTCGTTACATGTCTATCCGCAGTGACCCGCGGTTTGCAGTTGCCTCCTGAACAATGTAAGTCCGTCGCGTCCTTACTTTAGAGTCGTGCCCGTTTTCCGCGGCAAGCTGCTATGCACTTGCTGTTCCACGACGTCGACCGGCTTGAACTCTTTATCTTTACTTAGCTCACTACTGCGCTCTTCTTCGCCGGTGAACCTCTCTTCGCTGATCTGCACCACGCGGTCACGATGGGGCGCTACGTTACAGAAGAAGCCGACGCGTCGTCTTAGGCATTGCGATGGGTACCCGCCGCACCCAAGCTTCCAGAGCCTTATCCACAACTTCTGCTGAGCCTCGACCCGCTTGACACATCGAGGAAAAAATCATCTACGGCAGAGTTCGTTGCGAAGGACCTCTCACTAGAGGAATTGGTAATGCTGACTCCTGTCGCTGTGCACGGCTCTACTGAGACAATCAGTTTCTGTCATAAGACCGCCACTTCAAAACATCCTCTCATAAAGGATCACGTATGGGTCGGCTCGAATCATAGCAAGTGGACTGCTACAGTTACACCGGAGTACGCACGCTCTCGACCGGATTTGCCATGGCAGGTGATAAAGACAGCCGACGGCCGTGAGCACACCTCATTCTTTCACGAAAAATACGAAATCTACCATACCCCGCGATCGGTGTCAATAGTAGAACGAAAGTTGTGGAAGCATCGAGAGGGGGCCCACAACGCACAGCCCAAGGACAGACAAGAGAATGTTCACAACCACACGTCGCTACCACAACTGAAATCAGAGTGCATCTATAGCGCAGACGCATCGCTCAATGAACGTGCTACTCGAACAGGCTGGTGCGAGGAGCATTTCAGAGGTCATAAGCCAAGTCCAATGCGCTATACGGCTGCGACCACGTATTGGGGTCACCAAGAGCGAACGACGAAGGAACACATCAAATTCCTCTCCACGCAACAGACAAAGGATTCATGGCCGGATCAGGTCCAACGAACGATACTCGAGCCGTCGTGGATAAGTGACGCCAAGCGCAAGGTGCCACACGGTGTCACTGTCCGAGAGAGGGGAGGCGGGTGGCGAAATCCTCGAGAGGACGCCGAAAGCCGTAACGACAAAGAGCCTCTCCCTCGAATCAAACGCCGTCGTACTATCGTACCAGTAAGTCAACCAGATCCTTGATTGCAAGTGCGAGACTAACCTCGTAATAGGATGCCGACGCTGAAAGCCTACCCCGGGCTGTTGTCGAAACTTCGATGCGTTTACCATTTGAACGGAATGGACGCGTCGATACCTCTAAGGTACCGAGAATCTGCAACGACGACACGGACGAGGACTGGGGCGTACCATGGCAAGGACCGCCGCTGGTGCGTTTCAAGCGTCGCGGTATAACTCATGCACTCGGACAAGCACCACGATCAGATTACGAGGGTTTGCTGAAAGATTGAAAACCAATAACCCACCTCGCAAACATCGACCTCCCTTGCACGGAGATACAGGCAATGGCAATCAAAGCCAGCGACTTCTGGGACAGTGATAGCCCACTGAAAGCACCTCTCGACATGCATTTGCATAGGCTGATGACCGATGGGACAGCAGCAAATGCCGTGGACATTGGACTTGCAGAAGGGCCACGGAAGCGGAAATACATGGCCGGGGCGAGTGAACTCTGGTCACCTTTCGGCGAACCTGCTGCAACGCCCAAAGGTATGAACTAGTCGTTCACATATTGTTGGGCCGTGGAAGAATGTCATTTCATTATGTTATATTGGCAGAGAATCTTGGGACACCACGTATCAAAGCAATGATAAGAAGATGGCTCAAGTTCAGTGGATTCTTCCCTTGATAAGTGAAATTTTAACAGCCCTACTCCGGCTGTCTCTTTGATCTCTACCACTATTCCAAAGGCCCTAGTAACAGCTAGCAGGTCTGGCAGATAACGCTGAGTAGGAAGCTCTCTCTTATTGGCAAGCATAGTGTAAGAAAGGTGAGGCTTGATTCAGAGCTCTCTCTCATTGGCAAGCATAGTGTGAAAAAGATGAAGCTTGATCAAGAGCTCCCTACCAATAGCTAACATAGCGTGAGGGAGGTGGAGCACAGTGGGGAGCTCCCGATTCCCTGCTAATGGCAACGATAATGTGAGGGAAGTGAAGGGAGGACGGAAGTTGCCTCTCACCAGCAAGCATTGTGACTGCAACGGCAAGCACAATTTTCGTGCGGATTACTTGCGCGACTTCTCGAAAATTGGGCTTTTTGATCTCTTTTACTCACTCTCAACCTTGCCGTCGGGTAACACCACAATCAAGGCGACGATAAGAAGCTAGTCCCGGTTCAGTCAATTCTTCCTCCGAATAAGTGAAAACTTCAATAGCCCCAAGTCCGCTGTCCCTATTAGTCTCTGCCACTACATTAGAGGCTCTAGCAACAGAAAGGGAACGTGATCGCCCGTAAAACAGAAGCTTTACTCAGCAGCATTTACTATGACTTCTAACAGCGAGCGCGCTGCTTGAACAGATAACTCTAAGTGGGAGCTGCCTCTCTGTGGCAAGCATAGTATAAGGGAGGTGAAGCTGTGCCGGAAGCTCCCTCTCAATAGAAACTCAATAGAAAATATCGTATCTATTGTTGGGTGCAATACCTACAACTCATCATAATTCGTGGGCCGGTTGCGGTTTCAATGTTGCCAGTCCGGACTCGTTGACAGGTAGCAGCAGTTATGTGAAGTGTAACTTAGCATAATGGTTGCCATGGAGTCGACAAGTAAGCATACTACCATCCCTGCCTACAGGCTACAATGACGGAGCAGACAGCAAGTGACACATTGATTATCACTAACGCAGGGAGATTCTACAACCATGTGGACATCTGCTGCTTCGACAGGGTCGATTCAAGTTTGCCCGCTGATCGATATGCCGCAGCAGTCCTCTACCTGAAAGCATTGCGTAGCGTCCCCATTTCGTACGTGAGTGTGGCACCCTAACTCCGGAGATGAATCACAAGCCACTGGCTTGAGAGCACCGCTCAAACGCTGTTTGGAGGCTCTCCATCAACTTTCGGGCATCGCACGCGGTGAAGTAGTTTGGATCAAACCGAATTTCGACTTTGATCGTCCGAACAAGTCCGTGTGGAGTACACTCAACGACAAGTGGCTGCCCCTCGTTGCCGATCAAGCGAGCATGCTGAAGACGAAGGCTCTCTCCATTAGCTTCTACTACATCAGTATCTTGAGCGCCGGCATTTTTCCCCTTGTCCCCATTCACATCCATCAAAAACGACGTGGGATGTACGTAGAGGGTCGTGGCAGCTTTGCATGCATTCTTCGCGTGGTCGCTCAGCGTAGCTATTTCTTTCATGCCGTAGAGCTCGTGACGATTGCATTCCGCGTGGAGGAAGAACTGAATTCGTTTCAAGACATCTTCAAGAGGCAAGTCGATGCCTTTGTCATCTTGAAGTTGGACGCACAGTGGTATTAGTGCAATAGCTGGACCGATGAATTCGGGGATTCCCACGGCACCCGAACTTCGGCCAGTCGATATCGTCTGTATTATGGGGCTTGGTGAGCCCGTCATTTCCCGCGTCGCCAGCGCGAGAGCGGCGTGAATGGCAGTAGACAATGTATAAATGCTTGTGGAATGCGAAGACGGCATAGCCCACGTCGAGGAGAGCAACCCTATAGTCACCGGAAGTGGGTCACGATCGGCATCGTGCTTGTGCAAAGCCAGTGGACTGGCGGGAGCTAAGTGCTGTGTCCAAAAGTCCGCCGATTCCGAAGATGCACGGCATCGAAGGGCTCGATGGACCACGTCTCGCATATGATAGTCGGGAGGAGAGACGAGTGGTGGGTCACTACCGCACCTCAAAGCACGTTTCAGTACTCGTGCCAGATTCTGCAGCGACCATCCATCGTAGACTGCATGATTTGCTGTGACAATCAGCAACTTCGGCCTGCCGCGTTCGCAGAAGACAGCAAAGCGAGATGTTGGCATTCCCAGCGGCTGATGCACCGCCACCGCCTCCATCTCTTGCGCCTCTTCCAGATTTCCCGTATAAATTGAGCACGGCTCCCGCGAGATCGCACTCGGGCTCGTCACTATCTGATAGTACTCTTCTCTGGAAGACTCGACCAAGAATGTTCGTAGCACTTCGTGAGCCCGGCAGACTTCACGTACAGCCCTTTGCACCAAGGAGATGCTCAGATCGACACAGGCACGCTCGAGAGAGAAGCAGAATTGGGTGCAGCCACCACCGGGAGTGGCGAGGCACAGACGTAGATAATGGGCCTGCCGGTCTGTGAGAGGATAGGCGTCTTCCACCGTCTGCCAATCAAGGCCGGCATTAGCCTGTACCGTCTCCCGAATTCGCTCCCGAACATCGCCATCCAGTAATTCAAACGGCCGGATCTCTTTCTCTGCACTGCCTTCCGTATCATTATGGTATGGCAATCGAGCCATATCGCAGAGTCGAGGTGTAGCAAGGACTTGTCGAACGAGCATAGTCATGCCGTGCTTCCGAGCCAGAGACACCAAACGCATCGCAGAGATACTGTCACCACCGAGATCCGTGAACGATGAGTCTGAGCTGATATCTCGCGCGTTGACACCCAGTATTTCGGCCCATAGTAGCTTTAAGTCTTGCTCACGACTGTTTGTTGCGTATGGCTGAGCGTGATCAGAATGCGTTCCGTGTGGAGGCTGATAGTCAATGTCCCGCGTCCAGGTTGCCAGGGTCGCTCGGTCACGCTTTCCAGTACGATTCAGCGGAACTCGTGAGATATGATACAAACATGTAGGCACCATGTACGGCGGTAGATGTTGACGCATGATGGCTTGGGCTCTTTCGAGAAGGCGTGCTCGTTCCACGGCGTCGGAGGTATTGCGAGCTTGCAGAAGACCGGACTCCTGCTCGGTATCTTCTGGTCGATCTGAGACGACGAAGACTGTCAGACGAGGCTCGGTCATGTTTCGGTAGAGAACGGGCTCAACAATGGCAGTCAGTTGAGGCAAAGCTTGCCCTAGCCAGTGCTCGACCTCTCCCAGCTCCACTCGCTGGCCAGAAATCTTGATCCGGTGATCTTTGCGGCCAAGAAGTTGGACAGACCCATCTGGTAGGTGCCTAGCTCGATCTCCTGTGCGAAACACACGCTTCTTGCTGGCGTTTGAGCGGCGATCGAATGGCCATGACGCATGGACTTCGATGAAAGCAGCCTCCGTCTTCTTGTCATCTTGCCAATATCCATTTGCCAGAATGCATCCTTCGATCAGCAATTCTCCCGAGCATCCTCTAGGAACTAGCTTCGGCACATCTTCGCAAGCAAAGTCGACAATCCAGAACCTGCCCGAAAACGGTTTGGGCAAGACAGAGCCGTCGAATGTCTGGCCATTGTTGTGGTCAATCAATCCGCAAGAATTTGCCACTGACGTTTCGGTCAAACCATACACGACGTACCCGGGCAGTCGTTCCAGCCATGGTGATAAGACCGAAGGCCTCACAGGCTCTCCTCCAAGTATCATGCGCTTGATTGGACCCGCTGAAGAAGGTACAGGCTGCGTCTTGAGAACACTTGGAGTCAGAGCAACCCAATTCGCACCACAGCGCTCCGCAGTGCCAAAGAAGTTACTGCTACACTCGTCTTCTTGGGGCATGCAAACACACCCACCATGATATAGCGTTGCAACGATTTCCGTGACGAATGGATCGAATGTGAACCGAGTGGACTGCAGCACACGGCTAGTCTCGTTGAGGCCCATGCCACGACCTGCAGCTGCCGCAGACGCAATCAGAGCTTTGTGGGAGATCACGACTGCTTTGGGCGTACCCGTGGATCCGGATGTGAACAGAGTATATGCCGGCCTTGTCCTGTCAGTTGTCCCATCGCGCTCGGAACACAGCCTGGGGCCATGAGACGCTGAAGGCAGTTGTTGAACATCAAAATTATCAGCGAGAAGCATCGTGCGCTCTGGAACGAGATTCTCAAGATGTGGCAGATTCGTCACAAACAAAGCTGCTCCAAGTCGCTTGATAGACTCTTGTAAACGACTTTCAGGATCCCGCGAATCCAACGGCGTCCACGATGCTCCGGCTTTCCAGATGGCATACATCAGCAAGACGACAATTTTGGATTTATTCATGCAGAATGTGACTATCGAGCCTGGGCGGACGCCCCGCGATTGCAGGTGTGCAGCAAGTCTGTGTGACTGCACAATCAGGTCTGCGTAAGTGATATTGCCATCCCAAGCCTGAATTGCGCGAGATCGTGGGTCTCGTTGGGCCCAGGTCATCAGGCGCTCGTGAGGAGTGGGCAAGTCGTCTTGTATGTCAGTGCCAGACCAGTCAGCAAGTAGAGCCCTCTCGTCTGGACTGACGAGATCTAGACTGCTCAGCGCTTTGCCCGGCTCACTGTAGCGTACGATGCCAATGACATGGGCCAATTGTCGTGCAAAAAGCTCGCATTCGTGAGAAGAGAGCAGAGTTGTGTTGTAGTGTATGCGCAGCGTTAGCTGATCTTCACTCAACACAGTCTCGACGACAAGAGGAAAGTCTTGTGTTTGCATATCTGAAGCGTCCGGGTTGAGCTCTTGTAGTCCGAGCGACTCCAGGCTTTTCCGTTGCCCGCTCTGTTCGGACTGGAAGACCAATAGGGTGAGCTTATCTGAAGCCAGGTCGACCCCATCTCGAACAAATTCTTTGACCTTGGCCAGTCCTGTGTGCTGAAACGCCATCATGTCCGTTGCTGCTTGCTGGATGCCAGTCATTGTTTGGGACAAGCTGTCCTCGCCATCGATCATCGTATGGACGGGCACAGTAGTCAATGTTGGACCAAGAATTGGGCCTTGACCCAGCTGATCGCTATGCTCCCTGCCTGCTAGCACTGTTGCGAACAGGACATGGTCGGACTCGGTGTACTGCCGGAGCAGGAGTGCCAAGGCAAGCTTGACTTGAGTGAAGGCAGTGTGCTCTGTACTGCAAGAAGTGGGAATAGACTGTCTATAGGTGCAATGACCTAGCTCAGGCTGGTCAGAACGAGGAGTCATTGTGGATGACGATGGCCAGTTTGGTGTGACAGAATCAGCCAGATAAGATATCCAGAAATCTTTCGCGGCCGACTGGTTTTGAGAGCTTTGCAAATGCTCGACGAATTTGCTGAAGGGGATGCCTTGATTGATACTTCCTCCAGCGTATGCTTCTGCAATGTCACTTTCGATCACTGCCTGCAAATCGCCGTCGTATGTAGCATGATGAGCAATCCAGGTCAGAGTTGTGTCTGCGATGACGATCTTGGTTAATTCTTTGCCGTACACTCCGTCCAGTGTCTCTTCGTACTCGTCTGTGTCGGATACGAAAGTTGGCCTACAGAGGTGTGAACGCAGAACGACTTGGTACAACCCATCGGCACCCGCATCAATTATCCGCGTGCGAAGGATTGGACGCTCGTGAATCACTTGAATGAGTGCTCTGAACAGTCTTGGCACGTCCACGTCTGAGGACAGCAGAAAGCGTCTGGTCTGCACATAGGCCATCTGCTGTACCGTCTGGCTCGATGCAAGCATACCCTTCTGCATAGGAGTGCACAGATACGCATCCTCAATGTCTTGAACATGTACATCGCATGCAGATGCTGCAGTACGGAGTATCAAGTCTTTAAGACTTTCGTCGATCAGTGCGAAAGGCGCGGATCTCTCCAGCTGTCCTGGTAGTGGTTGTGTAGTCGAAGATGCGGCATCGGCAGCGGTAGCCATACCCTCCAAGGTTGGCGACCGAAAGATTTGCACAACACTGAGGGTAAGACCCACGGCCTTCGCACCAGAGCTCAGGCGGATGGCCGATATCGAGTTGCCGCCAGAGCGAAAGAAGTTCTCTTGGCCCGTGATGCTCGCGGCGTCTTTCTTCAAGACCGCGGACCAGACATCACGAATTTTCAAAGCAGTCGACGAGAGAGTCCCATCAGCATCGGTGGCTTCTTTCGCCGGAGCATTTTCGCTGAGCAACGGCATATCCTGTTTCAAGCTTTTCGTGGCGTAGGATAAGACATTTTTGCAGCTCTGTTCGAGACTTTCGATTGGCGTATCGCGGGTGGCGCTCATCAGCTGCGTCATGATGGTCGCAAGATCCTTCCCTGCTAAAGCTACCTGTGCTACAGTTATGAGGGAGGAGTCATATATGAAGAGAAGTTGGACTTCGTTGTCAGACAGCGTGCAATCCAAGACCAGAGGGTAAGGATGTTTCAATGGCGGACCAGTCTTATCGTACTCCCACATCACTACTTGCTCCCCTTGCGAAACGTCGGTTTGAACCTCGCTGTTGATAATGAGCAGAGACGTTAGATCCAAGGCCGACCTTTCCTGAGAAGGGAGCAAGCTTGCAATGCGATGTAGGCTCATTTGCTGGAATTGCATTGATCGATTGTGGTAGTGCTGCACGGTGTTGACAAGCGCTCCTACTGTGCTCGTACTGGGTACTGGCACACGTACAGGAATAGTCGTGATAGTGGGGCCTGCTGCTCTGGCTGCCGTGCTGGATGTTGATACTCGACCGCTGAAGACTTCTCCGAAGGTGATATCTTCCACCCCATTGACAGTTCTCAAAAGTATCGACCAGGCAGTGCGGACGATGACGGCCGGAGAACAGATCGGTTTGCCATCTGCAGGGCTGGTGAGGGCAAAAGAGGTTTGGTATCTCAGATCAGTCTGGGGATAGCCAGTCTCTGGGCGTGGCGGCCAGGACAAGCTCTTGACACCATCCAACTGTGTCCGCCAGAAATTGCAACACTCCTCACTGCTACTGTCATGATCGGCGATGAAGTCACGGAAGGGCGTCAGAGGCTCTGGAATCTTTCCATCAAAAAGGTCCCCAATGATGCCAGCGAGAAGGTCCATGAAGGTGCCATCGTAGACCGAGTGATGCATTCTCACTTGGAAGACGTGACCTCCAGTGACTGGCTGGAAAGATGGATATAATAACGGTGCCCCTTCCATGAGTGAGTGCGTGTTTGCATTATTCGAGGCTTCGTCCGCGCCAGCAATGTTGTGCCCCCGCTTCAGGACGATCTGCATCGGCTCGCTCTCGTCGCCAAGCAGAGCTATCCTTGTACGTAGGATAGGAGCAAGCGCTTCTGCGGACGCCCAGATGTTTCTGAAGCGTGAGCAGTCGCGCGGACGCAGAGTCTCGGGATACGTGAAATTCACCCAGTACGAATCGTGGTCTCGAGCAGACAAGGCCACTAGCTCGCTCTGCAACGCCGTGCAAGGATATATCTCTTCGATCTCCTGGGCGTCGACTTGGAGAAGCTCTGCCGCCAGCGGAACAAGCTGCGCATACTGCGGCTTGCTATCCTGAGCGTTTTCTCGGTGTAATCTGTGACCTGCTTGTGCTCGCTCGTGACGCGCGCTGCACCACCGCCGTATTGTTCCATACTCGAGCATGTCGGGAATGCTGAGTCCCAACTCACGAGCCTCTTGCTCTGCGACCAACTGCATCAGCTTGATAGAGTCGCCGCCCAAGGAGCTAAACTCGTCGTCAACGTCGATCAGGTCGGGGTCTATCTTGAGCACCCTTGCCCATAACTGCCGGAGGCGATGCTGAATTGGATCGAGTTGTTCTACCTGCGCTTTGGCTCTTTCAACTCTGGCGACCGCTTTCATTTGGCTAACCGTAGCGGCTGCATCAAGTTTGAATTGTTTTAGTATGGATCGCTGCGCCTTGCCACCGCTCGATACCGGGAGAGCGTGGAGGGGCACGAATACCTTTGGTACTGCTCCTTCAAGCATGATGTGCTTCAGTCTGCCTCGAGCAGTCGTGACAATCTCGGAGAACTTGTGCATTCGCTCCGCTTCATCTTCGGCCACGATCAGTCCCTTCAATGGCCTTTGATCCACGCAGGTTGCTGGTGTACAGCAAACGAACGCGACAATGGCAGTCGAGCCCTGCTCGTCTTTGAATGCCTCCACGACAGTCTCGAATTCTGGCAAAACGCTCTTCACCTGAGCTTCGATGTCGAGCAATTCCACACGCTGTCCGCTGATCTTGATTTGCAAGTCCTTTCTTCCAACGAATTCGAGGCTGCCGTCCGATCGTAGACGCACGATATCACCGGTGCGATACACTTGTGACGAGTTTCCGCCCCGAAAGTCAGTGAGCCATTTAGGACTCTGACAGAAGCCACCTTGAGCTGTGCCAATGTAACCTTTGCCTACGATAGGACCTTCTATGAGCAGTTCGCCCTCTTCTCCGGGAGGTGTTAGCAGCCCGAGGTTCTCGCGATTGACGGCCCACAACTTGGTGTTTGCTATGCTTTCAAGTCGCACAGATGAACTGTCTGGCCTAACCAGGCTAACAGCGGCGACGATGGAGCACTCGGCCGGACCATAGGCGTTGAATAATCGTGTCCGAGCTGCCCATCGCTCCTGCAATTCCGTGCTCATTGCCTCGCCTATCAAAGCGACTGTTTTCACTGACGGGACGGCTGCTGGATTGATGAAGCGGACCACTGTCGGTGTCACCATCAAGAATGATATGCGTTCCCGATGGATGAATGCCTCAAGTGCGGGCGGAGATAGTAAGGTCGACTCGGGTGGCATGCAAATTCGTGCGCCGACCAAGAGTGTGCCGAGCAATTCTAGAATACCAACGTCCCAGCTGTAACGGCTGTACTGAAGCACACGGTCGTCTTTTGTGAGGCTTACAGCCCGTGTAGTGTGGTACAAGGCTGTTGTGACGTTGCGATGCGTGATTCTGATGCCTTTGGGGTTACCCGTCGTTCCGCTGGTAAATATGATGTATGCATCGTCGTCCAGGTCGATATCGGGAAAAGTTCTGTAACAGTGAGGACTGAATGGCTGAGTTAGCGTAGCATCCAGAAAGACCAGGGAAGGTCGCTGGGTCGCCAAATCCCGGAATCGATCCCGCTGTGATGGAGAGCAAACGATAATGCGGACCGGTGCTTGCTTCAATTGCGCCAGAAGCCGCTCTGTGGGTTGCTCGGCGTCTAACAATAGGAAATGTGCGCCAGCACGAAGAACAGCGAGGATGAAGACGGGTACAAGATGGCTCTTCTCGGACGCAATCGCTACACAGTCTCCACTCCTGGCGCCTCGATCCATGAGCAACTGCGCCATAGCATTCGCGTGTCTGACAAGCTCGCGGTAGGTCAAAGAGCCGTCACAAGCACTGACAGCACAACCTTCAGGCTGTTGCTCAACATGTGTGATGACATGTTCAATGATCGAGCTCTCATGGCCTCTTAGTATCCTATCCTTTTGCTGGTCTTCCGTCTCCTGGATCTGGGGAGCCAGATCAGCTAAACTCAATAATTGAATATCTCCACAGCAAGTCTCTTCCGTAGCTGCAGCCAAGGCTTCACTGATCCGAGCGTAGTGGGAGAGCATCTGCTCAACATGTCCTTGGCCGATGATCGACGGGTCGAAATAAGCTCTGACATGCACAGCGCCTTCCTCTAGTATAACGGAGAAGACCAGTGCGTGAGTGAAGTAAGAGGCGACATCAACCTCTATATTCCACAATTCTCTCGCTTCTCGCAAGGCCAATGACTCTGGCGGCTGGATCATCAGAAGACTTTGAAATTCGACATTGCTCTGAGAGACTTGAGGTAGATAAGAGCGGATCTTCGCCAGACCAACTTGCTCATGTTGCGCTGAAGATGCAACTTGGTCGTGAATACGTTCGAGGAAGCTTTTCACGCTGGAAGTAGAGTCCACGTTGACTGCCAAGGGAACAGTGGCTTGGGTGGGCCCAGCAATGAGATACGGATCAACTGCTGGATGGGAACGTCGCGGTCGAACGTCGCCAAAGACAACACATTCAGCGTTCGCGTGTTGACTCAGCAGTATGGCGAATGCAGCTTTCATCAGAGAAGCGAATGGGACATCTCCTTCGTAACGAGGTTGTTGGAAGCTGGACTGGACTGAGCAGCTCGGAGACGGCACAGCTGTAGTCGAAGCAACTGATGGAAATGGCTGGAAGATCTCGTCGCCAAGTTCAGAGTACCAGAAAAGTCTTGATGATTTTTCTTGTTTTAACTGTAGGGTCTGCATGTGCTGCACAAATCGAGCATGCGACAGAAATGAGCGAGGTTCATGATGTTTCCACAAAGCCATGATCGTTTCGACCGCCATCTCCATCACAGTCTGATCGATGACAGCAGGGTGGAAGCTCCAAGTCAACAATTTGTCATTCAACTGGATGGATGATAGCACACGCGACGACTGAGAGGTCCTGAGGAGCACAGCGTACGTTCCCTTGCCTGGTATGGCCAGCAGTCCAGTTCTCAGGATAAGAAGACGTTGAGCAGCTTCGTGCCAGCACTTTTGTAGAGACTCCGCATCGGCCTGCGAGGAGAGTCTGAAAGTAGTGTTCGTTGTCTGCGCACCTTGTCGTCTCGTCGATAACGCCCAGAGGTCATGCTGAGTAGGTGAAGCCGGGTACATGTCTTCGATTTCGGCTGTGTCGACTTTGAGATCTGCCGCCGCTCGCTCGACCAAAGCTTCAACGTCATCTGTACGAAGCAATGAGAAAGCAGCTGGACCCGATGCAGAGGAGAGAGTCCCATCGAAGCGAGTGGTGGCCCCGAGCACCTTGTTCTTGTCGGCATCGTTGAATACGCTATCGGTTGGCGAGTCTTTGCGCGCCATTCGTACAGTCTGTTCCGCCATGTCTGCGTTCTATTCAGGTGTACTTGGAAACTTATGGTTCGCGCAGAGGAAGAGCAATGATGTCTTCCTCACTGGATTGATCGACCGATAGACGACGTTCCAGTTGCTTGCTTGTCATGTGATCGAGAGGGCTGCGGAGGTGATTGCAACCTGCAGTCCTCCAAGTGTTGTTCCTCTCGGCACGAATGACATCCAACATCACGTAAACACAGCTTTGCTGGTTACGCGATGCGTTCTGGTCTTGTTGATGGTCGTCTGGTCGGGGTATGGTCACACAGAAGATGGTTGTCCTGGTGGTACCACCCTGTTGCGGTGGACCCACGCCTTTGGGTGGTGCCATCAGATCACACAGCTGTGCACCAGGCGTCAGGAATTGGACACAAGAGCAAAATTTTGAGTTCCATGAACCTGATGCAGGATCATCTGGGATTGCCCGGTGCTTGGGGCTGAAGTCGAAGAATTGCTGTGCATGTTTCGGGGATCAAGCTCGGGACACAGTCCGAAAACTGAGCTCGGCGCTGCCATAGTTGCGCATATCATGATATACTCCGAAGTCTGCATCGAGTGTCTGTGGGAGAACAGGACTTTCTGTCGGATGTTCGTGGAACTGCTTTGAGGCGTCGTCCGGACGCTGTCGGAGAACCATGAATCCCTCGCGGGTGGGCGTAGTCGATCTCCGCCGTGGCCTGACATAGCTGAACTGTAAAGCTTGAGAGGCAGAAGTCGCATGAATGCAGATCGAAGAAATTTTGCAACTGCGGGAGCTTGAAGTGGAGGAGGAGATTATCACCACAAAGGACGAATCATGGCCAAAGAATTCTCGATCGGTGCAATGAGGCCTTTCATGAAGATGGTGCATGATACTGCGATTATTCAACGCAAATGGCGTCGCTAGATCAGGTCATCTGGCACCGACACACGCCAATACCTTGTAGGACCATGTGAAAACCCTCGGGCGATTCCATCGCGTACAGATTGCTCTTGTAGCGCTGGCTACGGGTTGTGAAAGATGCCTTGCGACGCCACATCCGTCCATGCATCGGCGTCGACTGATCGCGACTGTCGATATCCGAAGAAGGCACTGCTCGGAGAGCTGGAGGGGTTGAATCGATCGGCAAGAATGGGCGAGAGGGGCATGGCGGCGGCGAATATTCTGGGGCATGATCGAGTTGGTGCAGCACTGGCGATTATTGTGCCATACCTGGGCTCGGCGGCAGACCTCTCGCGGGCAATATGCAGGAAGCAGAAACATGACACTAAAGAGCAGGAAGCCCACCACATTCTTGTTGTCGTGCGCGTGTTCTGCCTGGCTCAGGGCGGAAGCAGAGATGTTGAGCGCCATAACGTGCGGAAGTCATGCAATTCCCATGCGTGGCAAGTTCTGGCGGTCTTCTCGAGACAAAGTTGAGATCTCTAGGAAGGTCGCTGCAAGAGATATGGTCGTCGCCGATCCAGGTGAATGGGTCAATCCCGGTGTAGGTCGGCTGACTAGACAACCGCTTTGCCAGGGCTGCAAGTGAATGACAGGCGTTTGCGGGCAGGAGCGCGCGAGAGCACGATTTTACACCCAAAGCTCTATTGTCCAACTTCTCATCAACATCCTCATGCTGCTCGCAAAACGTCCCTCACCACAGCCATAGCTGCCAACGCGGCGAGCAACTCGAGCGCTACAAAAATCGCCCTTCCCACTGGTGTCTCGCGCGTTGTCGAACGAAGTGACCTGAACATCATGGCTAGCGCTCATCGACTCCTGGTCCTCTTGTTCTCTCTAGCGAGGGCCTTTTGGTAAGCAGAGCTCTTCCTGATGACTTATACTAATTAACACACTGACAGCCAATAGCTTCGCTTACGGTCCCCTACTCCTCATCACCGCCATCGAGCTCTCGCCCTTGCCGCTCTTATCAGGACGACCTCGGTCGCTGATGGAGGAAGGTGCTGACGATAGTGACCTACTCACATTCGTCATCGGAGGCCTCCCGTGCCTGGGATTCAGTCTCATTCCGGCTATCGCCCATGCAAAATACATCGCCTGGTCCGCCAGCTGGGGCCCGCACCATCAACATTGTTAGCACTCGGTCGGGTCGGTTTGCTTCATCGTGCCCTGTCTTTGGCTTCTCGGCTTCGTTCTTCCTTACAGTGAATGCCCTGAAGACGAAGAGTTCGCTCTGGTCGTGACGTGGGTGCCCGCATTGTGTCTCTGATCAGTCCACGCGTGGATCCTGTTGCAGAGGAATTCTCGTCACCCCATGGCGGCTGCGAAGCTCCCCATGCAGCCTCGTCCTCGAGCTTTGGCGACGGAGATCGACATAGACGGATTTCCCGTGAACGACGGGGGAATGCATGTCTGGATTGACCAGAACACTTACTCCTCTTGCAACACGCATGGTTGACGGAACATGACCGCAGCACCTGCGATATCTTATCCATATTCTAGGATCTGCTAGATGGCTTCTGCCCCAAGTCTACTGCGTACGCTCACCGCCGCATTCCGGGAATTCAAGCCTACAAGAAGATTGCACCTTTCAAGAGATGTGGATGGTAATTCGGCCTTCCTGCTGGCTTGTCAAAGATGTGTTCCGGAGACGATAGTGGCGTAGGATAGTGGCAGTTTAGGAAATGATGAAAACGCGTGGAGAGTTAAGGCCAAGGGACATTATGTGCTGCATGTGTTGCAAGAACCCAAGCTGCCCCTCGCCAATCGGAGGCTTGAGATCTTGGGACATACTCCATACTGTCACCCGTAATCAAATAGGTAGCTGAAGGATACAAGAAGATCTTCTTGATCGTGCTGTCGTGCTATTCAGACCTATTCTAGGCCTCGTCCGTTGTGTCGTTCGGAATGTGGCCGTCACGCGTCCGATTTAAAAACCACTTGTACGACAAGGACGGAACCCGTCGATCAGGGATCTTTTGGGTCTGTATCGCCAGCTGCTCACGATTTCATATTGCATAATGAAGGTATAGCATCTGGGAGTAGATGGAATCGCGACACAAAGTCCCAATACCCTCAAAGGACGCCTATCCAGAATCACGGCGCTCATGTGTCCTATTGTGCTCCTCCTCTTGTATCCCATCCACAATTCGTCTCCCGCTCACAACACCGTCGTCTCGTTATGCTCGGGGCGCCCAGATTGTTCGGTGATGCGAGGGTTGTGGTTTCGAGAGATGGTGGCAGCCCGAGAGCACGTTTGATCGCATCTTCGCCAGTCTCGGAGCATCGTCGCAGATCGCAATGGTGTGACTGCCGCAAGTTTCCGCTCCAATGACCAGCAAGTGCACGAGTCTTGAATCTCGTATTGTAGAGCAGACTGCGGGCGGGACATGCTAAATATTCAAATTTCGGCTTCCAAGAATAGGCATAGAACCTTGCGCAATTACGCCAGACCATGATCATCCCAGCTTCTTGCAGGGATCTATCCTAGACATCCGGTATAGCGCACAAGCAGATTCTCGAACTTAAAGGAAGACGCCTATTTCTCCCACATTTTGAGAAAGCCACCTCGTCATCCCTCCACCGCTTTCAACATGTCGCCATCCTTCACCCTCAAGGCCGCTTCCCTCGCGGCTTTGGCCGTCACTGCGTCTTGCGCCAACCTGCCATCCGACAACAACCTCTGGAAAGTGCCCAAGCGAATCAACGAAGGATCGAACGAGGTCCAATGGAAACAGCTTCCTGCAAATGCGGTCAAGGTCACTGTCGCTGCTGACAATGTGCAGAAATTCGCGCACTACCCGTTCATCTACAATGTTGGCGGTACTTTGTATTTGCTTTGGTCTTCCAGCAAGAGCGACGTGGACGCCATGGGTCAAGACGTGAAGATTGCATCGTCCAGCGACTCTGGACTCACTTGGTCAAAACCGGCTGTTGTGTTCCCTCCATCGCTTCTGCCGAACCAGACAGATTTCGAGGATTCCAAGTACTGGTGTGATCGAGGGATACCACAACGTGCATGGCAGCCATTGACCATCGCATTCCTTCCGAGCAGCGACGAGGGTTCAATCAAGGCCTGGGCCGTTGCGCAGTCGAGCGACAACATCTGCCCAGGCAGTTACCAGTCTGCTGGCCGCATTGCCCGACAGCTGGATGCTAGTGGATCTGATGTGTTCAAGGGCGACCCATGCTGGATCGAGACCAACGAGTATACCGGTTCGCACGGATACGCGGAGACAGTCTACGGAACTGTGTATGGAATGAAGGTGTGCGACAACAAGGATGAGATCAATGCGGCGATCAATAAGCCAGACAACCTTGGTCCTGTGGCCACCGACTTGTTCAACTCGCCCATCATCGCCTCGGATGGCCAGCACAATGTCAGCTACCCTACCAAGGCCGTCTGGGTCGGCGAATACAACGACGGATACTGGCAGCGATTCTGGTCTGATGTGTCTGTGAGGAACACCACTGGCTCCGCCTGGGTTGAGTACAGTACAGACAAGGACGGAGCAAACTGGTTCCCAGCCACGACCAATGGAGGTGCCATTGATGAGACCAACATCTACCAGGAGGCGGAGAAAGCTCATTACGGAGCTTTTGATAGCCAGGAACAGCTTCGATACTATGTCTCAAACGGCGGCATGAACGATAAGCTGGATCAGATCATTTTGACTGTCGCGACATCGCGTGGTGCTGATCCTGCTTTCAACAACATTGGTATTGTACGCGGAGGAGATGCGGACTCAGTGGTCGATGCGGGTAGTCGCCCGGCTATCCACAGTGGACTGCCAGGATTCTACTGGCCATCTGCTGCTGAGGTTGGTGACAAGCTTGCCGTTGCCTACAGCGAGAACAGGCACACTATCTGGGTGAGTATAATTCAGTTGGCCGACTTGCCGTAGATGCGCTTGAGTTGAAATAGGGTGGATCGTCGGAGTTAAAAGCTGTACAAAGTGACCTTGTGTCACACCGAGGCTGTCAAGTCGCCTGCCGAAAGCTCGCTGCGACAGTATTAGTAATCGCAGTAGTCTTGATCCTGAGCCAAGACAGCATGCATCTCAGCTGCAATCGATCCCGTTCCCTTCTTCCATCCAACAAGAAACTAGCATGAATAACGTCCGCAGCTTCAGATACTCCGCTCTGTCATCATCTACTAAACAGATCCGTCTGCTTCGGGTGCTCGAAGATGTCTCGGCTGAGTTCGACTGTTGTTGCGAGATACATAACTTTGAGATCGAGTTGGCACCCGAATACGATGCCATCTCTTACACATGGGGCTCTGAAACCCCTATCAAGACAATCGTGGTCAACGATGGCGCCCTTCAAGTGCGGCAGAACTGCTGGATCGCTCTGCGCCAGCGGGGATCTTTGAAGAAACATCTCGCATGGACATGGATTGACTCGATCTGTATCAACCAAAGCGACGATGAAGAGAAAAGCGGTCAAGTCCAGATGATGGCAGACATTTACCGTCGTGCAGGCTGTGTCTTAATCTCTTTGCCGGACAGCAATGGATTTGCGGGCCAGTTGAGCTCGAACATCGCTTCTAGTACCTATTTTCGCCTTAAGGTTAGAGCTTTCGCCTCGAGGTTTCGGTCTATTACTAGTCGTATTCGATAGTATATATCTCGTACTTACTAGTACGTAAGTACGATATATATTATATAAGACTACTAATTACTTCAATTCAAACATGAACGCGCCCCAGCAGGCGACGACGACGACGGCGGGAGGCCTCGAGGCCTCCCAACACGCGACAACACCCCCCGACCGACACCGCGACGTCGCGAGCAGAGGAGGGAGCCCGGGAGAAGGAGGTTGCGTCTCCAACTCCCAGGCGACCCAAACCCGCCCGCAACCACCTCCCTCTGGCCCGCAAGGCCAGAAAACCACTGCTAACACCGATACTCTGAAACTGACCATCCAGAAGAACCTAAAGACACTCACCGAACAGATCCAGAGCCACCTCGACTCCCAGTCGACCCTTTCCCCCTCCCCGACCCTTCTCCTCCTCCAGCAGGCCCAACAGGCCCTCCTCCACCACGCCCTCCGCCAGGAAGAGTCCCAGACTCTTCAAGCGATCCAGAAAACCCTCCAGAGCCGCCCAACACCCACCACTGCCACCCCAAAAACATGGGCCCAAACAGCCCAAATTGGACACACAATGCCAAGGCCCCAGCCTCAGGCATCTATGACCATCTCAGTGAAGATGGGAAACCAAGAAGAAAGGGAGACAGCAAAGAAGATGAGCCACGAAGAGCTCAGAAGGAAACTCGGAGTGCAGCAATTTAAGGCTGTGCAAAAACTCCCAAGTGGAGACCTCAAAGTCATCCTCCACAGAGAAGGAGAGAAAAGCAGGCTGGAAAAGGACCAATCATGGCTCAAGGCTGCATACCCAGGAGCCCAGGTGGAAGTGCCAAGCACTCAGGTGATTGTACACAGCATCAGGACCTCCTGGAAACCAGAGGATGCGAATAGCTGGGTCCAGCTGGACCAGGACAACCTTACCTGGTTCCCAGAAGGACTCAAGATCAGTAAAGCCTTCTGGCTTAAGAACCAGAGGGCAAGGGAAGAAACCAACTTCTCCTCAGTAGTAATGGCAGTGCAGGACAGGCAGACTGCAAGAGAAATGTGCAAGAGGGGCATTACTATTGGTTCAATGTGGTGTGTGGTGGAACCATACCACCCACAGCAGAGGATAGTGCAATGCCTAAAGTGCAACAGCTTTGGACACATTACTACCCATTGCAGGGCCACAGAGGATACATGTGGGAAGTGTGCAGGGAAGCATAGGACAGACCAGTGCAAGGAAAAGAAGGTCAAATGCTGCAACTGCAGAGGAGACCACAAGGCATACTCCCTCCAATGCAGCTACAAAGCAGCTGCAAAGGCCAAAGCAAGAGCATTCTCAGAGTGGTTCAAAAAACAATGGGAGGCAGCCTCAGACCCAACACAAGACAAGGCCGTAGAACCCTCAATCCTCAAGAGGAAAGCCTCACCAGCTGAGCCCCTACAGAGGGATGTCAGGTACAAGGGCAGGCCCCTGGGCACCACGGCAACAGCAATGGCAGGCAGGAAGCAGGCAAGCAAGCTCCACTTTCCCCCTACACAGGAGAAAGAGGACACCCAAGGGGAAACAAGCACCCCCCAAGAAGACATGGACATTGACCCAATTGAGCTCCTCTCCCAGGTGTCCCATGAATAACCAAACCCTGACAATCTACCAACACAATGTCAACAGGTCAAACACTACCCAGACTCTGCTCCTTAACAGCCAAGCAGCAGAAGAGGCAACAGTAATAGCACTGCAGGAACCATGGCTAAACACTATAAATGGCAAGACCAAGACGAAGAAAGGATACTTTGCAGTCCTCCCACCCCAACAGAATCCAAGGGTTGCACTACTGGTATCAGACAAGATCAGGACGGACAGCTGGACACCACTCTTCCACAACACAGGTGACTTGGTAACCATTCAAATCCAAACACCCGCAGGAACTGTCTCTATCCACAATTGCTACAACCCCTCAGGGCCAACAAGCCACAGGCAAGAAGGGACTATCCCTGCACTCCAAGAAGCCCTCTCAAAAGCCCCAAAAGACACAACTACTAGCCATGTAGTAGTAGGAGACTTCAACCTCCACCACCCAAGATGGGGGGGAAACACAACCCAGACCCAGCACTATATGGCAGACAAACTCATTGCAACAGCTGCAGAGGCCCACCTGCAGCTGGCCCTAGAACCAGGGACAATTACATGGGAAAGACATATGGCCAGCTGCCAAACACTGGACCTGGTCTTTGTCAGCCTCTCCCTCCAGAACCTGATCCAGGAATGCAAAGCCCTCCCAGAGGAAACACACAGCTCTGACCACATCCCTCTCAGGACAACCCTCTGCATCAACCTCCAAGGGCCAACAGGAAGAGGCCAGAGAAAGCAGTGGAGAGCCGCCAACTGGGCCAGAGTCAAGGACCTTATAGCCCAGGACATTGACCAACTCAGTCAACTCCCACTTGACACAAGAGAACACCTGGACACCCTAGCCTGCAGAATACAATCCTCCATCCAGAGAACTATAGAGGAGACAGTTCCAACAGCCAGACCATCAGGCTATGCAAAGATGGCGTGGACCCAGGAGTGCAAGGATGCTACAAAGCTAGCAAGGAGAAGGAGAAGAGAATGGAGGAACAGCAAGACAGAATGGAGCCACAAACAATACCTTGAGGCATCACATGCCAGGAGCAAGGTTGTGAGGAGAGAGCAAAACCTAGCGTGGAGAAGACTAATGAAAGAGGTTACAGAGGACCCTAAGAAGATCTGGAAAATGGCCAAATGGGCAAGAGAGGGAGCAAACCAAGGGCACCAACTGCCACACTTCCCAAGCCTAGCTAACACAGAGCATAATGGAGACACCAACGAGGGCAAGGCTGCAATCCTAGCAAAACACTTCTTCCCAAACCCAAGGGAGGCAGACCTAAGTGACATTCAACACACACAACTGCCACCCCAATTCCAGATGGAGGTGGAGGTCAACCTAAAGGAGGTAGAAGGAGTCCTCAGAAAACTGCCTAGCAACAAGGCCCCAGGACCTGACCAAATACCAAACCTCCTGCTCAAAGAATGCAGGGAACAACTTGCCCCAATCCTAGCTAAACTCTTCACTGCATGCCTGAGGATGGCATACCACCCTAAAGCCTTTAAGCACTCTACCACAGTGGTGCTCAGGAAACCACAGAAACCAGACTACACAAAGCCAGGAGCATACAGACCAATTGCCCTGCTCAACACAATTGCAAAGGTCCTAGAAGCTATAGTTGCCAAGAGGATGTCCAAAGAGACTGAAGACAGAAAGCTCCTCCCAGAAGAACAGATGGGTGCTAGGCCTGGCAGGTCTACCACCTCAGCATTGGACCTTATTACTGAACAAGTAAGAACCATTTGGAAGACTAGGCCTGGAGCAGTTGCATCAATGCTCTGCCTTGACATCTCAGGTGCATTTGACAAGGTCTCCCACCAGAGGCTGCTCCACAACATCAGAATAAAAGGATTCCCAGGACATATTGTTGGCTTCATCCAATCATTCCTCCAAGACAGGACCACCTGCCTGAGGCTAGGAGGGTTCATGGACCAGCCAAGGCCCCAGAACACAGGAATCCCCCAAGGCTCCACCTTATCCCCAATCCTCTTCCTCTTCTTTGCCTCTACCCTGCTCCCAACACTGCATGAAGGGAACACCTCAGCAATGGGGTTTGTGGATGACTCCAACATCCTCACATACAGTATGTCCACAGAGGAAAACTGCAGGCAACTGGAGAAAGCCCACCAGAAATGTGAAGAATGGGCAAGGAGACATGGGGCAGAGTTTGCACCACAGAAGTACCAGCTCATCCACTTCACCAGGAGCAGGAAACACAACCTCAAGGCTACAGTCCAAATCCAGGGATTTAATGGGGAACCACTGCCTTCACTCAGGCTCCTTGGGGTATGGGTGGACACCAAGCTCAAATGGGGCCCACACATCAAACAGGCAGCAACAAAGGGAGCCCACCAGATGCAATCACTCCAGAGGCTGTGCAAGTCTACATGGGGAGCATCATTCCAAAGAGCAAGACACCTGTATACAGCAGTGGTAAGGCCAGCAATCACCTTTGGCTGCCAAGTCTGGTCCAGCCCAGAGGGCACACAAGGCTACTGCAGGAACCTCACCAAGCCTATTGAGAAGGTCCAGAGGGAGGCCTTGAGGAACATTACTGGAGCATACAAGTCAGTTGCAACAGCTGTCCTAGAGAGAGAAGCAAACATTGCTCCTCTCCACTTGTACACCCAAGACCTAGCCAGACAAGCATCCAAAAAGCAAGAAACACAACCTGCATACCAATACATCAAAGACAGGTGCAGGGAGATCCAGAGGCAAGCACAAGCAGGAAGGAGAACAAGGAACCCTGCAACACCAACCCAAACCAGACAGGAGGAAATCCTCCAGCTGGTCCAAGGCCAAGAGACAACAATGCAGACACACCCAGGCTGCAAGGCATGGTGGGCAAAACACCAGTGGGACAGGAAGTGGGAGAAGGACAAGGAAGAAAGAAGGGCTAGGGCAGGAGGAGAACAGCCACCTGCATGGAGAACCACCACCTCCTCTGCCATAGGACCAAGCCTGCACAAAGGACTTACCAGACCAGAGAGCACAATGGTCACACTCCTGAGGACAGAGCACATTGGGATGAGGCAATACCTCACCAAAAGGAGAGTCCCAGGATTCACACCAGACTGCGAATGTGGGCAGGGGCATGAGACACCAAAACATGTATGCATATTCTGCCCCAGGTGGAGGGAGAGAAGACACCTTTTGTTCCAAGAAGGAGGATCTACAAACTGGAAGGACCTAGCAAACACAAAAAGAGGACTGCATGCTACGGCCAAATGGCTAATCCAAGAAGGTATCCTAGAGCAGTTCTCACTTGCCAGAACAGAGGTATAGGAGGGAAGGGGAAGAGAGAAGGGAAAGGATAGGACCTGGTGAGAGGAGGACTCGCTAGAAACCTAGTATTGTCCGAAGGAAAACAGGAACGAAGGAAGCGGCTACGCAGACTGCAAAGTAAAAGAGAACGCGAGGGTTTTTCGAAGGCTTTTCCCTCGACCGAACTATATAGAGCGTGCTGCTTACTCTAGTTAAAAGAGGTAGACCGGCGTATAAGAATTATCTATCTATCTATATTATATAAGTATACGTTACGTTGTGCGCGTTTAAAGTCGTCGCTATCGTGGAGTATAGCGTCGAGCATTGGTACGAAAGCGGACTAGCGCATCAAGCGTTACAAAGGGTCCACGAGCGTTATAAAGGGTCTTGGGGTAAGCTCGAATATCGTATTACAGCCTCGAAATAGCAAGGTAATTTACAAAACAGAGCTTGTTCGAAAGCGCGTAGGCTGCACGTATAGATGTCTAAGTACGACGTTTGGTGCAGAAGTATACGTTGCGTCGCGCGCGTTCAAAGTCGTCGCCGCTGCGGAGTATAGCGTCGAGCCGCAGTCCGAAAGCGTATTAGCGCGACAAGCGTTACAAAGGGTCTTGGGGTAAGCTCGAACGTCGCATTGCAGCCTCGAAACAGCAAGATAATTTATAAAACAGAGCTTGCTCGAAAGCGCGTAGCCTGCACTTGTAGATGTCTAAGTACGACGTGTGTTGCAGAAGTATACGTTGCGTCGCACACGTTCAAAGTCGTCGCTGTCGCAGTGTGTAGCGTCGAGCCGCAGTCCGAAAGCGTATTAGCGCGACAAGCGTTGCAAAGGGTCTTGGGGTAAGCTCGAATGTCGTATTGCAGCCTTGAAAACGCGAGGATCGATACAAGACAGAGACAGTTCGAAAGCGTATAGGCCGTACTTATAGATGTCTAACTACGACATACGTTGCAGAAGTATACGTTGCGTTACGCGCGTTCATAAGCGTCGCTATCGTGGCTTGCAGCGTCGAGTCCGAAAGCGTATTAGCGCGGACTAGTAATCCAACTCTTCTTCGTTCTCGAGAAAAATATATACTCCTTCTTCAGGAACCGGGATCAAGGAGCGCAATAGCTCCCGATACTGCTAAAGAGCACGATAAGGGCTCGCGGCTGCCTACACTTACTACCGTACGGGCTCGCCTATAGTCAAGCTTTCTACTGCCCTCGGTTATATCGTGTAAGCTCTCCGTCCCTAGAGCACGCTAGGAAGTGCGACCTACTACGCAATACCTTTGCGATATGGCAGACATACAACAAGTACGCGGAGCGCAGTCCAACGAGGCCCGAAGTGATGCCAAAGTGCTTCTTCGACGAGCAAAGCAGCGAGAGCGAACTCGGCGGCACCGGGAGAAGCGACGGCAGCAACTTATTGCCCAGGAAGAGGCGAAGCAGAGGTCTATCCAAGAAGAGAGAGCTCGACGGATCCGAGAGCAAGTGCGGCTTCGAGTAAGGAGACTACGTCGGCGGCGAAAAGAGGAACAGCAGAGCAAGCAGGAAGTATGTACTCTATACTACAACATGCGACTTTAGTAGCGCAGATAAGCCTAATATAAGTCTAATACGTGACAGAAGGAACAAGGATAGCGAAGTAGACAACATGCTCTAGCGTTGAGCGGAGGAGATCGTGGGCCTCGATATAAGAAGCTTTCGTACAGATGTGGTACCTAGATATGAAGGCAAAGTTATGCACGAGTATCGGAAGCATTCGCTGAAGTGCGCTGCCTATGTTGGAAGGCAGAGTCCTGTACGAAGAGGTACGTGTCGCAGAGCATCGCACTTGTAGCTTTATACTTATCTACGTTGTAGGATGCTAGTATGGAATAGCAGAGGCGTTACAGAATAGCAGAGGCGTTACCGTAACCTCGGCTAAAACAGAGTTACGCTTATCTCCTAATCATTCCAAGTCCCTTGCGCATACCTCTCTGCTCAGGTCTATAGTGCTGTCTACATACTGAGGTCCAAGTATCGTTCACCATGTCCACTAAGCGTGGGCGGCCGCTATCACAGGACAACGTAAGCGAGGAAGTTGCTCGCCGTCGAGAACTTACGCGAGAGCGCGTTCGTCTCACTCGACAGCGACAGCGGACTGCTGCACAAGCTGCACAGGGCGAAGCAGTCGTCACTGCTACACTTACAGAAGCTGAGCAGGTCGTACCTACACTTCCGCAGCTGGGAATGCGAGTTCGAGAGCTGCGTCTCGCAGAAGACATCGTAGACGCACAGCAACAACGAGATTCGGAAAGCTACGATGAGCACGAGCTTCTCTATCCCAACGGCCGAGTAATGCCTCTCGGTTTTTTTAGACGTTTTGCGGCCGCCTCCCAATCCTCGAGACCCGAAGCAAGTCCCGAAGAACCTCCTCCTCTACGTAGTTCGCCAAGAACCGACGCGCGAATTCCCACCGTACAGCCTACGAGTCGAAGCCAGTGCGACGAGCAGAGAGTAGGTCCTCCGATTGAACCAAGCACCGACGCTTGGGGAGAGACAGAGCATGAATATGTGCCGCTAGGGCGCACTGGAAGCAGTCGATCTGCTTCGGGATACGAGCCCTCTGTTGTCGAACATCCGTTAGCGAGTGCGAGTGCGAGCGTTCGTAGCGCTACGCCTGCCCTTGAGCTAGAATGGAGAGAAAGTCGGACTGCTATACATGAAGAGCCTCCTGTTGACCGAGGTGAGACGGGCACGGACGTAGACCACGACGGCAGCTCCGACTCTGAGCTTCATTTCGCGTCGCACTACTCGGAAAGCGAAGACGAAGAGGCAGAGGCAACTACACAGATGGCACGAGAGTATATGGTCGAGAAGCTATACGAACAGCTCGTCGGAAAAGGTCATCACGGCTGTACTCTCGAAGAGCATAACGAGCAGCTCCGCGAGCACATGCGGTCTGCCCATGATAATCATTCTAGTCTCGGGGAGGTGTTCCACGATGCCACATTTCCCTCGGTACTCGCGCGAGACCACATGATGACGAGCGATGAACTCAGTCGACACACCTGGCCTACAGCAGGGCAGTGGAGAGACATGTTCTGTGGCGTGTCGGGACGCCTTCATGGGCGCATGCCGAAGAACGTCTGTCTCCACAAGGAAGAGACTCAAGCAGTCGAGAGTCCCGTAGCATTCGACGTCGATAGTTTCCTGGGCTTCGCGTCTTCCCTCGGAGTGGCACGAAAAGGGTTGTGGTACCAGCCCGTGCCGCTCGTGAAACAAAACATCGTTGCTAACAATCATCTCGAGGCGCCAGCACCAGTCGTCCCCGAAGACACCGAGCCACCGTCTGTTCGGACGCAGATGCACATGCTCCGAGACATTCCTCATTTTTTACTCGGTCGTGTCGTGGGAACGCATGACCTTACTATCCATGTCCTGTTTCCGCACCTGCGACGTCCCGGAGAGAAATTCGTATCGCTCACGCAAGAGCAGCTTCGTCGCTGGACCGACCGAGTGTACCTGCCTGCACTCCACCAATTCTACGATGCGCATTATATGCAACACCTGCCCGCGAGCTACGGTCACGCATATGCGAACTCTAAGGCCCACCAGGTAGAAGGGCGGATAATCGAGACGACGAGTTACCAAGCTCAGCAATCGATCGGATACTACCTGCAACCGGAGCACCTTGACGACATCTGGGCAGAGGTCGAGCGGATCATCGCTCGCACTCCAGGCTTAGCTGACTTCCGTGAGCTCCAGATATTCTTTAGTGCAAAAGGCACTAAGCTCCAGTTCAAGACACGTCCAGAGCTCCCTCACCTCTATAGTGTTATCGAGAATTTTCGGAAGTTCTTGTCCGATGTTCTAGACATGACGTTTGTAGAGACGGATCGGTTCTATGTCGATCTCGGAAAAGAGATCTGCCCCCAGGTCAGCACTATGGCCTCCCAGCCGCTCGGTATCGGAGAAGAGCCGCAGGTCTTGCTGTGGAGGCGATGTTGTCTCGAGAGGTACATGCGATGGATGTACGATGACGAGCCTCCGGCGATCGGAAAAGGCCAAACCTATTTCACCGCGAATATGCTCTGGGAGGCATGTGCGCTTACGAGCGTTTCACCCAAGTCTTCCCGCCAGCGAAAGGGTGGTCTCGTATACAGCCAGTTTTATGCATCTGTGAAGGAGATCACCGACGCTACGAAGTGCTTCCCGTTTAGCAACGTCGGTTTGGAGGAGTTGGCGCTCGACCCTAGTATTCGCAAAGCAGCCCGACTGGCGACTGGCGGGCGGCGCCGGCAAGGAGACATTGTCGAGCGAGCCTATCTTGCGAGCAAGCAGCGCGCCCGAGGTGGATTGCAAGCATCCCGGTGTAAGTCATTCGGGATTCGAGAGGAGCATCGCATTCGGTGGGACTTGCTCGATAGCTTGTCTATGAGGCTCCTCGAGCAGGAGACGTTAGGCCAGGTGCAGCCTCTCGACGATTGTCCCCCTTACGCATGGGCGATCCGGACCGCCGTGTACACCGATTACTTGTGGCGAAGCGCGGACAAATTTGCGGCGGGATTTGAGGTCGTCCGCGCACGCGCCAACGCCCAGGCGTACACGTGGGAGGAAACGAAGATGATGGCCATGTTCCTCCGTTGTCTCCAGTACGTGTTCGGCGGACACCTCCTCAGTCGTGAGTCCGCACTCTGGTGGAGCCGACGAGATCGACGAGCGCGTGAGGGAGAGCGTCCGAAGCACTGGTACGGATTGGGCTTCTGTAACACCCTCCCTCGCTATAAGTACTGCTGGCTTGAGCCGCGAATCGACTGGGAGCGACTCCAATTCCGGGATCATATTGCCGATGACATCCTGTTCGGGAACCGCATTCTTCGAGACCAATATCTTCGTCGTGGGAGGCACGTGGAAGCCTTCTTCGATCTCACTCGCAAGCTCGACGTCGCACTACAATGGCTGACGACGTATGCCGATGTCGAGCGCGTGTTCGATCGCTTGGTCACTTGGATCGTGCATCTTTGCCTCTGGCAGTTCCGGAGAGATATCATCGAGACTATCCAGACGGAAATCCGCGAGGAGTGTCGATCGGACGCGGCAGAGGGAATGCAGCCCTTTTGCTATGAGTACCTCGCCGAGATCACTGGGGACCGTGTCCACCTGGTCTGCGGAAACAAAACCGACTTCAAGATCGTCGTCCTGCTCGGGACGTTTCTCTTCTCTGAGAACGACGGGCGTGTTCGAAAGCACTGGGATCGAAAACCGTTCCGTACGCTTTATCGGCGGGCATGTATCGGCGTTCGTTCGCAGGGAGAACGGGTCTATCGGACATTCCAGTGGCAGTTTTGGCGCGCCCTTTATCGCTACCACTGGATCCTCCCATATCCCTGCCCGGCGGGCTTTATGCAAACGACCAAACAAGGCCAAAGGATGTGGTATTCAGTCCGTACCCCTGGCAATCCTATCGACGCAGAGCCGAAGGAGTGGGTTTGGGCTAGAAAGCAATGGCAGGAGGGGCGACCGGCGCGATTGCCACGATATCTCGGGTGGGAAAAGGATCGATGGCTGCAGTGGTTGGAAGGTAGGTAGGGTTACCTATGTATCTAGCCAAACCGAGCCAGCGCTTCTAACCACTCGGTCACCTCACCGTGCCGTTCCGTGGTTGGACTACGTTAGCTATGCTATTATAATAGCTATTCTGGACAAGAAGCGTAGAAGTAGGGAGCTGGAAGGATATAGCAAAAGGGGTTTTGGAAATACTATGCCTAGTAGCTACGAAGGAATAGCAAAACATTCGAAGGGGTACCCAGAGTCCGACAATACCTAAGAACGAAAGAAAAACCTTCAAAACTGTTAGCAAAAGCTTAAGGAGTTACACCAAAAGGTCCTAATAAGCTGCATCCATCGAGGGACTTTACTTATTAAGAGATAGCTAGTGCGGGAATCGAACCCACGACCTTCGACGCTCAGAGGCAATATACGGTTTCATACAAGGCAAACGAAACCGCTTTCGCTAAGAGGCCGATGTGCTACCACTGCACTAACTAGCCGTTGCAATCCCCGAAAATAGACGATATATAAAGGCTAAGGCCTGCTTTCCCTAAGCAAAAGACATGGACACCGTAGGTTCCAGCAAAAGGGTGTTGCTATATTGCGAGAAGAACGACGAAGGAAGCGCAAAAATTGCGACAGGGAAAGAATACACGCTTATGCAGCACGTATCTTTTCCCTGTCAGAAGCCAATGCTGGACTCGAACTAGCAACCTCCCGCAGTCGAACACACCTAACGCCTTTACTAGCGGTGGCGTGGGGTGCGAGTACATACCGTGGATGTGCTACCATTGCACCAACCAGCCTTTGATATAATATTTGATACGATCGCTAGAACCGGACAATATATAAAGTCCAAGGCCTGCCCGTCCTAAGCAAAAGAGAAGTACTGCCCTTCCGGCAAAAGCATATTATTGCAAGAAGAAGAATAAAGCTAACGCAAAAATGAGGGCACGGAAAGCGTAACACGCTTATGCAGCACGTCACCTTCCCTATAGGCCTGTATAATAGGAGAGGGAACAAGACAGAGTACTAAAGCGAAACTAGTACCTGGATATGGCCTATGGTTATAACAAGACTAGACATTGCTTTCTCTCTTGGAAGGCTAAGCTCATATGTCTCAGACCCAGCCAAGAGGCATATGCAAGCTCTGAAGAAACTGGCAAGGTACCTAAGGTTATCCCAAGACTTAGGATCGATGTTTAGGAGAAATAGGGGAAGTCTGATAGGATACTCAGACTCCGACTATACAATAGACAAGGCAGACAGAGTCTCAATCCTTAGAAGCATCTTCTTCCTCTGTAGAGCCCCAGTTTCCTAGATGAGCAGGAAGCAAAATTCTGTTGCAACATCGACAATGGAGGCTGAGTATATAGCTATAAATGTATGTGCAAAGCAATCTCAGTTCCTGGCAGCACTCTTAAGGGAGATGGACTGTGTAGGACTAGTAGGAGAATGCCTATTCTAGCCAACTGTCAAAGCCCATCCTGACACAGTGAAAGAGCTAAGGCCAGTGCAAATCATAGGAGACAATTAGGCAGCTTTGACCCTTGTTAAGGATGCACACACCTATAAGAGATCCAAACACATTAATATTGCATACAACCATATCAGACATCTTTGGTAGCAAAGGAAGGTTGCAGTAGAATATGTTCCAATAAAAGAGATGGTTGCTGATAGCCTAACCAAACCAAAGAATAGGCCACAGTTTCAGGAGTTTGTGAGACAACCCACTCCTATTCTTAGCCTGGGACTTGGCTGAGGAATGCCCTGTGATGCTTAGCACTTGGCTCCTCCTCTTGTCCATGTTCTCTCTATCTCTTCTGAAGCACTTGTCTTGTTACTATGCTGTGAGCTTTTGGCTCTGGGCCTAGTCCTTTATCTGAGACAGATCTCCTTCTCTTTTGGCCATGGGTCTGGTCTTAGTTCCCCTCCTAATCCCTGTGTCCTTGTGGGTCCTGCTGTGCAACATTTGATCCTTTTGCTTTGGAATGCAGTCTCCCACTAGTGCCAGGACTGGCTTGTCCATTGGTCTCTAGCTTGACTCAGGTGGTTTAGTGGTTCCACTTTTCTCCTGCTGGGGTTGTAGTTCCCCAGAGTTTTCTTCTTCTGGATCCTCCATTCTCTGGTACTCCTCCTTATCCATCGGTGGAGGTAGCAACTGCACAAAGAGTGTTTGGCTAGGACCTATCCACTATCCCCAACTAAACTCGACTCGAGTTCATTTATACCCGAACCCGAATAGGTTAGGGTCCAAACCCGCAAAGAGTCGAGTTCATTTAGTCGAGTTCATT
The DNA here is from genome assembly GCF_019650295.1 of Cercospora kikuchii. Taxonomy (NCBI): domain Eukaryota; kingdom Fungi; phylum Ascomycota; class Dothideomycetes; order Mycosphaerellales; family Mycosphaerellaceae; genus Cercospora; species Cercospora kikuchii. The sequence goes on from NW_025408586.1 coordinate 3,174,152, forward strand.
TGGTTCCCAACGAGCAATCGAGCCGTGTTTGAGATATGTTGGAGAGCGCACCGCGTTGACCAAACCGAAGAGGGTTCCGGTGCGAAAAGTCGCGGTTTGCATGTCGTTGCCGCCGACCCAAACCGGTGGGCGGCGGCGTGGACGGCGTGTCAGACGTGTTGGGCGCCGCGAGCCGTATGCCACATGTGGGAGCCCATCCACGACGGAGGGCCGACGAGATATCGGAGGAAGCAGGACGGAAGGTGCCAATATCGAGGTCGGTTGATGGAAGCCGTGGCCGTGATCATGTGCTACCCAGTATGCCGTGAGATCGGACGCGTGTTCGAGCATTTGTTTTATACCCTAAGCCACCTAAAATTCAGCCAGGGTCTCCTGTCCGAGCATTTGATTTCGACCCCAAATATCGAACGGTGAGATGGCGCTCGAACACGCTGATCTCGAGACATGTGGGAGAGTCGCGCAGTCGCTACCCAGTATCCCGTGGTCTCGGATGCCCATTCGATCATTTGCGGCTCTGCTTCTCCCATACAAAAATTCCCCAGGGTCTCCCATCCGATCATTTGATTTCGACCCCAAATCTACCCAGTATGCCGGGGTCTCGGATGCCCATTCGATCATTTGCGGCTCTGCTGCTCCCATACAAAAATTCCCCAGGGTCTCCCATCCGATCATTTGATTTCGACCCCAAATCTCGGATGGTGAGATGGCGCTCGCACACGCTGATTTGGGGACATGTGGGAGCGTCGCGCAATCGCTGAGGACCATTGGAAGAAAACACGCAGCCGCTGTCGCCGTTCGCGAGATATCGTCGCCGGAAGAAAGCCATGGGACCGAGTGAAGTTCCGCCAAGGCCAGCGAATCGCGACCGCAGCAGGCGCAGCAGGCGTACGCAGCACACATCGCATATGCAACAGCACGTCGAAGCGGTCGTAACCATCGCGCGAACAGACCCCATAGATCCCCGACACGTCGGCGGCGGCATAGAGTGTGCGAGAAGTTGTCGAGAGGGCGCACATGCACGTCAAGAGTCGCGTCGTCGAGTTTCAGGGCCACGCGCCCGGGCGCCGAGGAGTGTAAGACACCGCACAGTCCAAAATTCCACCCGGCCACCATAGAGATAATCGATTCACGTAAAGTTGCAGGGAGGCAGGTCGGAGGATATAGATGCCCGTCCGCAAGTTTGGAGTGCAGTCCGCAGGGCGTTCGGGAGATATCGTCGTCGCCAGTCGCGGCATTTCCGCACGTCGAGCATCGCGTGTCCCGAAACATCCCACCCGCCAGAGGACGTGTACGTTCGCGCAAAGATCCGGGGAGGGAGGGCGGATAATATAGACGTCCATCCGCAAGTTTGGAGCCCATTAGCAGCGCCGGTAGAGAGATGTCGACGTCGCCAGGTCCGCCATTCCCGAGACCACCGACCGACCACGGATTACAAAAATTCATACCGTCCGCCAGAGGACGCCAAAATTCGAGCGGCGTTGCACAAAATTGCATTAGATAGCAAAGTCGCCCGTCCGGAAGTTTGACGCCCATCCGCAGCGCCGTTTCCAAGATGTCGACGTCGCGCGTTCCGCCCCCAGCCGTACGCAAAAGACCACGAATTGCAAAAATTATGCAACCCGCCACAGGATGCCACAATTCGAGCAATGTTATTCAAAATTATATTCGATAGTAAGGTCGCCCGTCCCCAAGTTTGGAGTTGATTCGCATTGCCATTTGTGAGATATCGTCGTCGCCAGTAGCGCCCGTTGTCGTATGCAATACCCCACGAATTGCAAAAATTATACCACCCGCAAGGGGACGGGAAAATTCGAGCAGCGTCGCACAAAATTACATTCGATAGCAAGGTCGCCCGTCCGCGAATTTAGGGTCCATTGCATAGGTAGTTCGGGACATGTCGATGTCGCCAGTCGTACCGTTTTCGCATACACACCGCGTGTTTACCATCCGCCAGGGGGTGTTCCATATAAAGTCGCGCAAAAGTTCCGGCAGGTAGATAAAAAGATATAGAAACCCGTCCGCAGATTTAGAGCGCATTCGCAGTACATTTCGAGAGGTATCGATGTCGTTAGTTGCGCCCATTGCCGTACGCACGAGACCACAGATTGCAAAAATTACGCCAGCCGGCAGAGGGCACCAAAATTCGCGCGACGTTGCACAAAATTACATGAGATAGGAATATCGCCCGTCCCCAAGTTCGAAGTCCATTCGCATTGCCGTTCGAGAGATATTATCGTTGCCAGTGGCGCCAGTTTAGCACGTAGAAGGCCGCGGGTTGCGAAAACAATACCACACGCATACGGATAGTAAAGATCGCGCGACGTTGCACGATATTCCATTTAAGATTAACGTCGCCCGTCCCCAATTTTCGGGTCCATTCGCAGCCCCGTTCGAGAGGCATCGACGTCGTCCGTGGCGCCCATAGCACAACGCAAGAGTCCGCGGATTACAAAAATTATGCCATCCGCCGCAGGGCGCCACAATTCCAGCGACGTTGCACAAAATTACGTTCGATAGTCAGGTCACCCGTCCGCGAGTTTAAAGGCCATTCGTCGTGTCAGTCGAGAGAAATCGTCGTCGCCAGTCCCATTAGGGTTAGGGTAGCCCCGACGAAGCATTCGACCACGAGTATATTGGCGTCCCGGAGGGCAAGGTAGAGTTGTATCGGACGCATCCACCAGTTCCAGAGCGTCCGCGTCCAGCGAGAAGCGTTCCGGACAAGGAGCGAGCGTAGTACGTGTCGGACACGCGAGGCCAATACGGCGGGGGGGAGAAAGGAAATTTGTGATGCGCATTTACAACGTCAAAAATCGACCGTGTTTCCACGACGCATCCGATTGTCCCCCAATATTGCATAGGTTTTGCGGATCGACCATGGCCCGCCCGTCCACGAGTTAGGAGTCCATTCGGAGGGCCGTTCGAGCGGTATCGACGTCGTCAGTAGTGCCCGTAGTAATACGCAAGAGACCACGGATTGCAAAAGTTTTAGCACCAGGCAGAGGCCACCGAAATTCGAGCGACGTCGCACAAAATTACATTGGACAGTACAGTCGCCCGTCCCCAGGTTTTGTGTCCATTCGCGTTGCCGTTGGAGATGTATCGACGTCGCCAGTTCCGCCCGCAGCCGTACGCACGAGACCACGAATTGCAAAAAATATTCCGCCCGTCAGAGGACGCCAAAATTCGAGCAACGTTGCACAAAATTACATTGAATAGTAAAGTCGCCCGTCCGCGAGTTTGGTGTTCATCGGACAAGTCGTTCGAGAGATATCGTCGTCGCCAGTGGCGCCAGTTTAGCACGTAGAAGGCCGCGGGTTGCGAAAATAATACCACACGCATACGGATATTAAAGATCGCACGACGTTGCACAATATTCCATTGAAGATTAACGTCGCCCGTCCCCAATTTTCGGGTCCATTCGCGGCCCCGTTCGAGAAGCACCGACGTCGTCCGTAGCGCCCACAGCACAACGCAAGAGTCCGCGGATTACAAAAATTATGCCATCCGCCGCAGGGCGCCACAATTCCAGCGACGTTGCACAAAATTACGTTCGATAGTCAGGTCACCCGTCCGCGAGTTTAAAGGCCATTCGTCGTGTCAGTCGAGAGAAATCGTCGTCGCCAGTCCCATTAGGGTTAGGGTAGCCCCGACGAAGCATTCGACCACGAGTATATTGGCGTCCCGGAGGGCAAGGTAGAGTTGTATCGGACGCATCCACCAGTTCCAGAGCGTCCGCGTCCAGCGAGAAGCGTTCCGGACAAGGAGCGAGCGTAGTACGTGTCGGACACGCGAGGCCAATACGGCGGGGGGGAGAAAGGAAATTTGTGATGCGCATTTACAACGTCAAAAATCGACCGTGTTTCCACGACGCATCCGATTGTCCCCCAATATTGCATAGGTTTTGCGGATCGACCATGGCCCGCCCGTCCACGAGTTAGGAGTCCATTCGGAGGGCCGTTCGAGCGGTATCGACGTCGTCAGTAGTGCCCGTAGTAATACGCAAGAGACCACGGATTGCAAAAGTTTTAGCACCAGGCAGAGGCCACCGAAATTCGAGCGACGTCGCACAAAATTACATTGGACAGTACAGTCGCCCGTCCCCAGGTTTTGTGTCCATTCGCGTTGCCGTTGGAGATGTATCGACGTCGCCAGTTCCGCCCGCAGCCGTACGCACGAGACCACGAATTGCAAAAATTATTCCGCCCGTCAGAGGACGCCAAAATTCGAGCAACGTTGCACAAAATTACATTGAATAGTAAAGTCGCCCGTCCGCGAGTTTGGTGTTCATCGGACAAGTCGTTCGAGAGATATCGTCGTCGCCAGTAGCGCCATTTCGGCACGTCGAGTACCGCGTATTGCGAAAATTACGCCACACGTAAGAGGATCCCACAATCCGAGCAGCGTTGTCCCACATTCCATTCGATGGCCAGGTTAGCCGTCACCAAGTTTGGGGTCCATTCGTATTGTCGTTCGGGAGGTATCGTCGTTGCCAGTAGCGCCATTGTTATCCGTAGGAGACCACGAATGGCAAAAAATTCATGCCGTCCGCCAGAAGGCACGCAAAATCGCGCAACGTTGCACAAAATAACACGAGACAGTGAAGTCGCCCGTCCGTGAGTTTGAAGCCGATTCGACGTGCCATGCGAGAGGAATCGTCGTCGCCAGTCCCATTAGGGTTAGGGTACCCCGACGAAACATTCGATCACGAGCATATCGGTGTCCCGGAGGGCAAGGTAGTACCGTATCGCATATAGTTGCACATTCCAGAGCATTGGCGACCACGTCGAAGCGTTTTCCATAAGTAGCGAGCGTGTTGCGTGTTCGTCGTAGCAGTTAATGCCGAGGACGGATCGCAAGAGTATTTATATAACGTATGGATTTGCCCCAAAATCGGCCATGTTTCCACCATTGGCCCGATTGCCCCCAAATTTCGCACACATTTTACAGACCGACCATCGATGCCGCGCGCCCAGTTTCGCGAATTGAAGAGCCCCGCGTCGAGCAGAGGAAATTGTTCCATCGTCCACATATACGATTAAAGTTGAGCCGCATACGAATCGGGAGACCGGGTCAGGGGAGAGTTTGACATCACGTCGCGGCGGGGGCGAACGTGTTGATTCCCATCCATGAATGGGAAGAAGCGCGATCGGATGGAGACATTCATCGAGGTGTTTGCCCATTTGCCCGAGTACGGCGTCGTAGTATGCAAGCCATGCGGGTTCGCGATCATTCCCCACGAGTTTGCAGGCCATTTACGGCGCGCGCATCGCCAATGGGATCGCGAGATGCAACAGCGCGTCCACGAGGTGTTCGCCGGTTTGTCCGACGTTGCCCAGGCACCAGAAGAAGTCACATATCCCGAAGCAGGCGCGCGCCCCATCGAATGGTTGCCCGTATACACCGATGGATTCCGGTGTCGAGGCGTCGATGCCGCGGGACAGCCATGTCCGTATATGTGTCGCGGAGCAAAGACCGCCCACATCGCAGCACATTGCCGCCAGGCGCATGCATGGTCGTCGAACCAGGCGCGAGGTCGGTCGCGGAACGGGCGAGGTGGCCCCCCCACGAACCGCATATGGGAGGAGGGCCAGCATTGCCAGCGATTTTTCAAGTTTCGAGGATGGCAGCGGTATTTCGTCGTGTCCCATGCCGTCGAGGCCCCCGCCAGCGATGCGATGCGCGCGTTGTTGGGCCAGATCCAAGAGCGGCGGGAAGAGTTGCGAAAGGAGAGCACCATCCCCGCCGAGAATGCGCGGAGCGTCGCCGACCCGTGGTTAGATTTTACCGGGTGGTCGGCCCATTTGGCAGGATTCACGTCCGAGGAGTTGTTGGCGACCATCCGGCCCGCCGAGGGCGAAGAGGGAGACGAGGATGAGCCCGTCCCCCCGGCCGAGGAGGACGGCGAGATGGTCGGGTTGGCGGAGGCATGCCACGCCACGCGACGGTTGATCCGACAGGCATTCCGCGTGTGTCGTCCGGCCGTAGTCGGACGCGCCGCGTTGGAGCACATCAATCGCCGCGAGTGCGGCGCGGACGACAACGAGCGGCCGTTTTACGCCGAGCAGCAGGTGAAGACGATTCGCAAGTATAGCGGGCATTGGGTCCAGATATTGCGGTACATTTGGCGCACGCACGCCCGCGACCGGCGTCCCCCGTACGTGTTGTTGGAGGGCCAGCACCAGGCGTTGGCCCGCGTCCAGAGCGGCGCCGTGGCCGTCATCGAGTCCGAGGGCGACGCGCAGAAGGCCCGGGCGAAGCGGCAGTTGGTGCGCCGCAGTTTGCAGTTTTGGTTGTCCATGTTCGACCACCCGTTGAAGGACAGCGAGTTCCAGAGCGGCATCATCAGCGGGTTGGCCGTGTTGGGGTTGAACAGCGAGAAGGGGGGGTGGGTGCCCGCCATCAATTACACCCCCATTTTGTCCGGAATCATCGCGCCGTTGCGGGCGATGGTCGTGTACCACGCCCACGGGCAGCGCGTCAGCGCCATTCGCGCGCGCACCGCGGGCGGGAGCAGCGTCGTGGCCGCGCAGATGGCCGCGCCGGCCGTGTTGGAGGGCGTGCAGCCGTACGCGCAGCGATGCATGACGTTGACGCAATACGGAGGCCGCCCCACGCCGTTGGACCGGATATTCCACCAGAAGACGTACGGGATGAAGATCCGGTACACCACCAAGGCGCCCGGGCAGGTGTTGTGGGAGGGAGCGCGCATCACGGTCGGCAAGGCGCGATTCACCATCGACATGGTCCGCGCCGTCGTGCACGGGTTGAACGAGAGCGTGCGGCGGCGTTTGGTGCACCAGTTGATGTGGTTCCCGGCGGACGGAGTCGTCCGCGCGCGCGATTGGAGGCCCGTCCAGATGCCGGACGTCGATGTGGCATCATTGTACGACGACGCGAGCGAGATGAGCCCCCGGTGGTGTTTTATCGACGACCACCGCAACACGTGGTCGGTCCCCGGGGAGCGGTGGATGTGGGAGCGATTGGCGGACGAGCACCCCGGGCAGTTGATCGAGAGCAGCGGCGGCGGGCGCGTCGTGTGGAAGCAGAGCGGCGTCGAGGCGTATTTCCGGCAGGTGCGGCAGTTCAAGGAGGAGTTGATGGCGTTGGTCCATTTTTCGGGCGGCGCGCCCGCGCGCGCGACCGAGTTGATCAGCATCCGGCACCGCAATGGGGAGCAGAGTCGCGGCCAGCGCGGAGTGTTCATCCAGGACGGGATGGTCGCGTTCGTCACCAATTATCACAAGGGATACAGCGCCAGCAAGCGGGTCAAGATCGTGCACCGGTACGTGCCCACGGAGGTGGGAGAGGTCGTCGTGTATTTTTTGTGGTTGATCGAGCCATTCGTCCAGCAGTTGCGCGAAGCGGTGCGGGACCAGTTCGAGCGTGGTGCGCATGTGTGGGAGCCCAAGCCCGAGGAGCAGTGGGCGGACGGCGAAGTCGACGACGAGGGCGACGATAGAGTCGAGGAGGTGGTCCGCGGGGGCCCGGCCGAACAGAGCGACGACGAGGACGACGAGGACGACGAGGACGACGAGGACGACGAGGACGACGAGTGGTTGGCGGATGTGCCCCCGTCCCAGGACGAGCGGGCGCCGTTGAACACCGACGGGTTTTGGGACACCGACCGCGTCCGGAGGGTCATGTATCGCGAGACCGAGAGCCGCATCGGCGTGCGGATCGGCGTCGCGGTGTGGAGGAACGCATATCCCGCCATCCAGCGCGAGTTGTGTCGCAATAGTAGCGTCCGGGACACGTTGGACCGGATTTACGACGGCAGTCCGCAGCGGTCGGCCATTGGCGCCGTGATCGAGCAGATGCGGAACGTGCAGGCGACCCAGTCCGGGCACAGCCCCGAGATGGAGGAGATGATATATGGGTTGTTGATGACCGAGTCGCCGTTCATCACCATGTCCGAGCGGGAGCAGTTCCGGCAGGTGAGCGTCAATTGGCACCGCATTTTACAGTTCCCGTCCGCGGAAGCGCAGCATCAGGGGGTCGCAGATGTCGGCGCGCGGATCCAGCAGGAGCAGGAGCAGGTCGACGCCGCACGCACGCGGCGGATCCGGAGCGTCGACGTCGCGGGCGAGTTGGCGAGGATGTACGGGCCCGACGCGGCGTTCCGTGGAGTGCAGCGGCCAGCGTTGGACGCCATCGTCGCGGGGACGCCGTACGTCGTCGCCGTCATGCGCACCGGCGGCGGGAAGAGCATGTTGTTCATGTTGCCCGCCGCCGGTTCCCCGCAAGGGTTGACCGTCGTCGTGGTGCCCGTCGTGTCGTTGCGCCAGGATTTGCAGGAGCGGTGCAGCGCCGCCGGAATCCGATGCAGCGAGTGGAACGGCGAGCGGCCCCCGTATGATAGTCAGATCGTGTTCGTGACGCCCGAGTCGGCCGTGTCGGTCGCGTTCGGCCAGTTTTTGGCGATGAAGCGTGCGAACGGGCAATTGGAACGCATCGTCATCGACGAGTGCCACACCATTTTGGAGAGCACGGCGGATTGGAGGCCGAAGGTGTTGGAGTTGCGAGAGATGACCGGGTACGGGGTGCAGGTGTTGTTTTTGACCGCCACATTGCCGCCCAGCGAGGAAAGCATGTTTTTGCACGCGATCGGGGTCGAGGAGCAGGATGTGCGGATGATTCGCGACGTCACGGGTCGACCCAACATTGCGTATTCCGTCGTCCAGTATGCCCGCGAGGAGGAGGATGGGGCGGTGCGGGAGTTGGTCGAGCGGAAGAAGGAGCAGTACCCCGAGGGCCAGATCGTCGTGTATTGCAGGCGCGTCGAACAGGCGAAGCGTTTGGCCGGCGTGTTGGGGTGCAGCGTGTATCACCGCGGAGTAGGCGACGCCGCGGCGAAGAAGACGATTTTGCGACGATTGACCGGGGAGACGGAGCGCGTGTTCACCGCCACCAACGCATTGGGGTTGGGCGTCGACGCCCCCCGCATCCGCGTCGTGATTCACGTCGGCGTTCGCGAGCAGATCAAGCAGTACGCCCAGGAGAGCGGGCGTGCCGGGCGAGACGGGCGCCCCAGCGAGGCCATCATGTTGCAGGGCACGTCCGTCGACGAGCGGACCGGGCAGGAGAAGGAGGAGCAGGGGTGGCGCACCGACGCGGCCATGAAGGCGTTCATCCGCGGGGAGCAGTGTCGCCGGGTCCCGTTGGACCGACACATGGATGGTCGAGTGGATCGCAGTGCGTGCCAGGTCGACGAGGAACGATGCGACGTGTGTCGCGGGTTGCCGCGGGGTCGAAAGCGGCGCAGGATCGCCGTCCCCCGGCCCGAAGGGGAACGCGAGCATGTCGGAGACGTCGCCGTCGAGCAGCGCGAGACCGATCGTGAGCAAGAGGAGGAGCAGGGGCGGATCCGCAGGCGACGAGAAGTCGAGCGCGAAGCGCAGGCCCGCGCGTTCGCGTTCGTCGAGCAGCGCCAACGACATCGTCGGCAGATGGAGCACGTCAGCGTCGAGTCCATCGCGTCGACGTTGCAGCAGTGGACGGGGCGGTGCAGCATATGTTTTGTGCGTGGGGAAGCCGATGGGGGGCATTCGTGGCAGCAGTGCCCATGGGACATGCGAGATGCCGTCCAGCGGGCGTACGACATCGTCAGCACGATTCGTTTCGATGCACACACCGGTTGTTTTGGATGTCACGTCCCCCAAGCCGTGTGCCACCAATGGCAGGACATCAGCCATGGCGGACCACGGCGGTTTCGACGCGTCCGCCAGCGGAGTTGTCAATTTCCGGGTTTAGTTCGACCCGCCGTCGCGGCGATGTTGGTTGTAGGAGGCGAACGGATCGTGTCGTGGATGGAAGAAGAGGCGCAGAAGGTGGGCATCGTCGCGGACGGGGAGTCCGATAATTGGAAAGTATGTGAGCGGTGGATGGCCCGGAAGATAGTGTCCCCGGGCATCGAAATGTCGGGGTTGTTTCGATTGTTTTGGGAGTTTGGACAAGTGCACGGCACCGAGGGCGTCGGGGTAGGATAGGATTCGCATGTGCATTAGTAAGGAGTGATGTTCCGTTCCACCCGTGCGAAAGGGCATTGTGAGCAGACCGTGAGGATCGTTCGTCGGCAGTGGAGAGGCATTGTCCCGCCGTTAATCCACCGTGGTAGCATCCCACGATGTCGAGTCGCCAACAGAGAAGAGGTCCATTGTGTTCGCATGTCCGTCCGATTTCGAGGGTGACCAGATCAGAATGGCCAAGTGAGGTGCGGTGGATGATTACGTCAGCGCGAAAGTGGTGGGCGTAGAGCATAGCGATGCGGCGGATTCCAAAATTCGTCGTCGTCGCCACAGTGCCCCAAAATTCGGGCAAAAATTCGGAGAGCACGAGGGCGGTCCATTTTCGATGTCGTGTAGGTTTGGAGGGCAGAGGAGATGGCGTGGGTGTGATATCGTCGTTGCCGTCCGGGCAGTTTTGGTGGTTTTCGACATTCCGATCGAAAAGCGGGCCCGTAAATTGCACCACGACGGCAATGATCGTCCCCATTCGCGACGAGGGGGGGAAAGTAGCGTGGAATGGTTCCGGTTATCGTTCGGGCGCCGAATGTGTGTTTCGTCGTCGTCGCCAATGTTCGAATAGCAGAGTGGCCACAACACGATGTTTTTTGACGTCGGTTTCGCAAGATTTCATCCGTACGATTCGGACACGAGCCCGATTCCGCGGATTCCATGTCGCAGGATTATTGCAGTGCGTCGTAGCATCGTATCGCCGCGACATCAGGCGTTCCCGTCGCATGTCGTCGGCGGCAGATGGTCGTCGATCCGTTAGGGTTAGGGTTGGCAGAAGTTGGTGTTCGTGTCGGAAGGGAGAGGGTTCGTCGTTGTAGAGTGTATCGGTGGTCCCATGTACGCGGTACGCCATAGCGAGGAGAGAAGGCGGTTATTGGGTCATTCGTAGTCATAAGATGCCCGTCCCCGCGTGCAGGATAGATCGTCGCGGCACGGTAGGGTTGGTGCAGCAGGTAGATATGCAGGAACGTATGTCGGAGGGCGAAGCCGGTCGCGATCGGACATGTTTCCATTTTCCGGCGATGGTACGACGATGGCGGAGTTTTCAGAGGGGCGGCCAGGAGCGTAGCAGCGCCGTAGACCAGTAGATTCCCCGTGGCCGTTGTCATCCGCCCGCCACGGTCGCACCACATCGGGCATGCGGGGCGAGGGGAATGCAGGGCGTCATCCGGATGTCGCACATGGCCGATATGGATTCCCATAGAGACATAGGCGATGCAGTGTCACGTCGGGGGCATGGAGTGGTGTTCGGAGAGGGAGGGTTCCCGTAGATATATAGATAGGTTCGATGTCGGTCCGTGTCGTTCGCGTCGTCGAGGCCGGTATGCGAGGCGGGGGGATGGATTTGGGAGCAGATGGCAGGGTGGTTGTAGCGGCGAGTTCGGCAGAGGCGAAGGGTTCGAGATTAGGGTTAGGTGGAGAGCAGGGTTATAGGATTCGTAATTGGTCGGGGTTCGGTTCGAGGCCGGGACAGTATAGATAGGAGTTAGGATGGATTTTATAGCGGGTGGAGGTACAGGGTTCGGGTGTGTTGGTGGAGGTACAGGGTTCGGGTGTGTTGGTGGAGGTACAGGGTTAGGGTGTGTTGAAGTTGTGGTTCGGAGTTGGAGGTTAGGGGATTTCGGAGGGATAGTCGGGCGGTTTTGGATCGGAGAGAGGCGGATTTCGGGTATAGCAGGGAAGGCGGATTTAGAGTATAGGAAGGAAAACAGATAGAGTAGAAAGATAAGGGAGAGGAGGGTGAGAGAGAGAGAGAGAGAGAGGAGGAAGGAGAGGGAAGGGGAGAGGGTGAGAGGGTGAGAGAGAGAGAGAGGAGGAAGGGGAGGGAAGGGGAATGGGTAGAGGGTTAGGGTTAGGGTTAGGGTTAGGGTTAGGGTTAGGGTTAGGGTTAGGGTTAGGGTTAGGGTTAGGGTTAGGGTT